>NC_064863.1:62849867-62912367 GCF_024139225.1 Suncus etruscus | reverse complement strand
AAAAATCCCTCCTCACACCTATTTTCATTGCAGCATTGTTTATAATAGCCAGACTCTGGAAACAGCCTAGATGCCCTTCAATAGATGAATCGCTAAAGAAACTGTGGTACATATATACAATGGAATATTATGCAGCCATCAGAAGAGATGAAGTCATGAAATTTTTCTATACATAGATGTATATGGAATCTATTATGCTGAATGAAATAAGTCAGAGGGAGAGAGATAAACACAGAATGGTTTCACTCATCTATGCGTTTTGAGAAAAATGAAAAACATTTGTGTAATGATTCTCAGAAACAAAATAGAGGAGGACTGGAGGGTCCAGCTCTAAACATAAAGCTCACCACAGAGATTGTTGGGTGCAGTCACAGAAATAATTACACTGAGAACTATCATAACAAAATGTGACTGAATGACGGAAGTATAAAGCTTGTCTAGAATATAGGCCGGTGTGTGGTGGGGAGGAGGGACACTTGGTGATGGAAATGTTGCACTGGTGAAGGGTATATATATATGCAAAAGAAAAAAAGAAAAGATAAGGCCTCCAATGCTTACCATAGGTTGTGTTCTTTACACTGACTGTATAAAAAGAGGAGGTACAGTAAATGCACCCCATATACATTTCAGCCCAGGCTCTTTGCCTGATCTATATTGTGAATGGGGGGACATGGAGAGAAAAATTAAATTAAATTAAAAGAACTAAGTAAAAGATTAAAACATTAATAAAGATTTAAAATAATCATCAAAATTTAGGTCAGGAATTTTGCTCTGTCAAACATTAATTAGAAGAGTTGGGGTAGGACAATGACAAGCATGGAGTTTGTTAACATAAATAAGCCCTATGTAATTATTTGCTGTTGATTGAGGTTATTCTAGTGGAAGCATCTTGAAGGAGATAAAGACATCAATAAACTCCAATAAAAATAAAGTGAATATCTCTGAATATTAGATTGAATCACACCTTGTCCTATCTTTATATTGTGTTCTGTTGCCTTCTGACAGCATTTACACATTCAATAGTGAATTATAATTACTAATCTTATAAGACTCATGTCTTCATTACAATTATAACCTCTTACTATACAAAGTCTCATTTTTTTGTGTGTGTCTACTTGCTGATCATACTTTGCTTAGTGCATAGTAGTCACTCAATATATGCTGGTTGAATTTAATTTGTGCTGAAAGTAGTTTTCTAATAATCACTCAATATATGCCAGTTAAATTTAACTTCTGCTAAAATTAGTTTTTCAGTAGTCTGGTTCCAAACCAATTTTCCTAAGAAATTTATTTATTTTTCCCCAATCCACCCCTAAGAAATAATTTTAAAAATTGAGTGTTAGATTCTGAAGCACATAACGGCTAGATATACTTTCTGAAGTTCCTCTCAAAGAAACTACAATTTTTCCTTCTCTTTCAAATGTTTAATTGTTTTCTTCTAGTTGTATTTCTCATGCAAATGTATGCAAATGAAGCTACTTGTTGAAGTTAAGACTGGTATTTAAATAGCAGTGCCTAGGTAATAAATGTTGCTGCAAGATATTCTAGCAGACACAGATTTTGCCCACTTCCTACAAAAGAGGAAAGTAAGTAAACTTGTATGTGTAAGTACATAGAAGATTAGTTGATAATTCTATAATATATCCTAATTTATCTCTACAACTTCTGTTTCCTGCTCTCATGTAGTGATTCATAAAATGTTTATTAAATTTAAATTTTTTTATTTACTGTGATTACAAAGTTGTTCATGCTTGACTTTCAGTTTTATAATGTACACTATCCTTCACCCATGAATCATTACTGGGTATTATTACCATACTATATATATATATATATATTAAACTATATATATTCAAAATTAGTGTTGTCATTTTATGTCTATACTCTCTGACTCATTTTACTCATATACTATTCTCCATATCAATCCATGTATAAATAAATTACATGACTTAATTTTTCCTAATAGCTGCATGATATTCCATTATGCAGATGTTTACACCACTTTCTTTATTTACTAACCTGCTTTTGGACACTGGATTATTTCCAGTTTCTGGCAATTGAAGGACAATAAACATAGGAGTACAGATGCATATTCTGCATTCCTCATAAAGCTAGAAATTGAACTCCCTTAAAGTTTTTTCTCATGACTGTATTCTTTTTACATTATAAATATTGAAGAAGAATTTTTCCCCTAATAAGAAATCAATACTGTCTGTAGGTTAAATACATTAATAAATTCATCAGAAAACTAGAGCAGATCTTCTATTTTTAGTCCTAGTCCTTTTTCAAACTAAACTGATTATGAAGATAGTTAAATTCCTTAAAACTTATTGTAAAATTGGAGCCAGAGCAATAGTGCAGCAGTATGGACCTCAGTTAGTGAAAAGGGAAGTCAACCTTGGTGGATGTTTCGCCCTTAATGAAGTTATCATTACTCCGCCCCCACCAACCTTGGCAGATGTCCCGCCCTTAAGGAAGTCGTCACTACCTCACTACCGAGCCCCCACCAATACCTCGTATTACCTTGGTGGATGTCCCGCCCCTAAGAAAGTTGTCACTACCCCTTCCTTCCCCCTCCCGCTTCTTATAGTATATAAGAAAGAATGTAGAATGCCACGAGGTCTTTTGCCTCTGTCCTGTCATGGACACACGGTTAGACCCTGACCAGGCAGAAATAAACACCCCACTTGAGCTTTTGCCTGAGTAATCGTCTCTTCATTTCTCTGTGTCAGAGTGTTATCTGGACTGCTGGACCTTTCATTGGCGAGCCAGCCAGGAGGAGCATTGTCAGAGTCAGTGAGCGCATCAGGGTTGGAGTGTGTCCGCCAGACCTAATCTTTAGGGGATTCTCAGTGTGCTCCACTTTCCACTCATCATGGTTGAGATCAGCAGGGGCAGGTTTTATATGAGAGGCATGAACCCAGGAAGCAATGCCATCCACAGTAACAGCAGTCAGGGTAATCAGAAGGATGACATAAGGTCCTTTCCACCTAGACTCTAATGTCTGCGAGCGGTGCCATCTCACCAGGACCTGGTCTCCCGGTTTGAAGGGGTGAGGCACCGTCAGTTCTCCGGGTTCATATGCCTGTCTGAGTCCCTTCCAGACTTGGCTTTGTAGGTCAGCAATGGCGGCCAATGGAGCTGCTAGGGGAGTGGAAGGGGGAGAGAAAACATCATAAGGCTCAGAAAGCATTCTACTGGGGGGGGGTGCCATACAACACTTCAAAGGGGGTTAATTCACACAAAGAAGGCAAGGGGGTATTTTTTGCCCCGAAGAGGGCAGAAGGTAGGAGGGTGGTCCAGTCCCCAATGCCAGTCTCTAGAGATAATTTGGTTAGAGTCTCCTTAATTGTTCTATTTATCCTTTCTACCTGCCCTGAACTCTGGGGGTGATATGCACAATGCAGTTTCCAATTGATCCCCAGGGTCTTGGCTAATCCCTGACTTACCTGGGCCACAAAAGCAGGTTCGGTTCGTTGTCTGACCCAATTACCTGAGGAAGTTGAAACCTGGGGAAGATGTCATCTAATATCTAATATCTTCTTTGACACCACCTGGGCTGTTTCCTTCTTGCATGGAGAAGGAGAGAGGAGGGAGTGAAGGAGGGCGGGATTGGTAGTAGGTCCTGTTTTAAGGTTTGAAAGAATTCATTAGAAGAATCCACTTGAATCTGGGGTTTTGTTTTTGGGAAGCCTTTAAATTACCATTTCAATATCCTCAACATTGGTTTGTTCAGGTCTTCCAGATCAACTTGATTCAACGTTGAGAGGCTATAGGAGTACAAAATGTATCCATGTCTTCTAGGTTCTCTTGTTTTTTGGAATAATTAATCTTTGATTGCCCTTTAAACTTTTGTAGTATCTGGAGTGACGTTTCTCTTTTTATTTCTGATTCTGTTTATTAAGCTTCTCTCTTCTCTCTCTCTCTCTCCCCCCCCCCATTTTTGTGTCTTGCTAGTGATTTATTGATCTTGTTTATTTTTTCAAAGAACAGATTTTTCCTGTCATTGATCTTTTGGATCACTTTTTGGGTGTCCAGTTTATTAACTTCTACTTTCAGTTTTATAATTTCATTCTCCTATCTACCTTGACTCATTTTGTTTATCCATTTCCAATTTCTTAAGCTATTCCATTAATTATTTATGTAGGGATTTTCTTTCTTCCTAATGAATGGTTGCAAATTATAATTTTTCTTCTTCCATTTTTGCTGTGCCCCACACATTCTGAAAATGTGTATCTTTATTCTCATTTGTTTTCAGGAGCCTGATTTACTTTTGTCTTTTAATTTTACTCCTATATTTCTCTGGAACAATTTAACCTCCAACCCAAAAGGGAACAAATTAACCTCCAACCCAAAACATGTACTTTTATGTTTTGGCATAGCTCAGGGGTTACTTCTAGGTCTGCCTCAGGCATAACTCCTGGTCTATGGTATGCTTAGGGATCAAACATGTGTTAGCTGCATGAAAGACAAATATCTTATCCATGGTACTATTCTATTGTGCCCACAAGATGTAGTATTATTTTTTGTTTATTTTTTATTGTAAACATCAAGCCCTCAACTATAGTTCAAACATCAAAGATCTTTGCCTAGAAAACAATAAACATTTGGAGCTTCTAAAAAAAATTGCTCTTTTTCATTTGTTTATAAATTTGTTGACTACAGATGCTAACATAGTTTTACTCTCAGGGAGTTTCTTTCACTGCCACCTTGGACAGTTCCTACAAACATAAACCTCTTACTCCTTCAAATAGTATTTTTTTTTACCTAAGGATTAGATTTGGAAGAAAGACTAGTGTTGTGTATGTAAATATTTTGGGGGATTACTATGTTGCTCACCCTAATCTGATTAGGTGATTGTGCCCTACCCTAGGGTGTGACCTGGCATTCTGCCCCCACCCTAGGGTAGGACCTGATTCTGCTTCCACCATTGGTTGGTATCTGATCCCACCATGGGGTGGGACCTGACTCTGGAGTATAAGAACAAGGGTCTGTGGAAGGCGGGGGCCTTTTGCTGGCTGGAACTGAATCTGAGTCTTTGGACTTCAGTTTTGTCCATCCGAATAAAGCAAATATTTCCACGAGCCTGATTGTCTGCGAGCTGTTTACCCGCCGTTTCACCTCAGAACCGTGGGCTAGACAGGGTGGCAGACGCGTGCTCCCAGCTGGAAGAAAAGGGCCTCATTCTCCATCCCTCCATCAGTCAACCTCTTCAGGAGCTGACCTGCTACATAATGGCGCCCGAACAGGGACCTGAACCCTGGACTCTCAGAACTGTAAGTGAAATACTTCATTGGAAATTTCCTATGCTGACCATCAAATGGTTTCTGTGGTTAGTCATGTGGATTTTACCACCCTTAGTCTTACGCATTGGTGCTCTAGTATACAAGTGGATCATTCCATTTTGTTTAAAACTAATTGGTTTTGATCTAAGGACAATCACTGCAGTTGGATGGTTGTGGTCTATATTTCAAATGAAAAGTGTAGTGTCTCTAGCCATCATAGTTTGTGGAATTTCTGTGTTGACTAACGTTATTATTATGAGCATAGTTATTTGCTGTTATTTCTATTTAGGAAATAGAAAGTGTAGAAATGGTGAGGCTAAAACCAGTATAGATAATAAGGAAATTTATATGACGAAAACTCAGACCAAGGTGCAGGCTGACGAATCCAGCCCCACCATCAACAATATAGAAATTTTTGCTGGAAGAAAAACAACTCAGAATGTTAAGCCTGATTCTAGTGAATTGCTTGACAGTAGTGACTCAGATAATGATCTACCTCCAGTGCTAACTCTACGAAGTATGCCTCCTTCTAGTCACAAAATTGAATCGCAGAGCAGAGCAGATTCAAACGATGAACCACATGCTCGGTCTCAGAGCTCTATTCAGAGTAATTTTGCTAATCAGGCCTTATCCCCTATAGACGGGGTAAATGTTTCTAACTATGTACCCTATCAGATGGAAGAATTAGATCGGTTTAAAAGATCATGTAAAGAAAATGGGCCAAAATCGCCATACAGTGTGGAGTTATTAAGACTTTGGAGTCATAACTCATCTTGGACTTTGTATGATTTTAAAAGAATCGCTGAAATATGCCTGTCGTCTAAACAGCGAACTGAATGGGAAATGTACTATTCAGAAGGCGTAAAAGCTAAATTATATAGTCCGGATGGTATGAAAAAGCAAGTGGCAGGTGTTACTCTATCGTATGAATTATTGATGGCAGAAAATCAATTTGCAAATATTCAGACACAAGCAGCTTTACCTAAGGAAATCTTAAATTTAATCAGGGAGATTGCATTGTCAGCATGGGAAAAAATTGATTCTAACAGCATTGGTAGAGGAAACTTTTTAAAAATTACCCAAGGGCCTTATGAGTCATTTGCAGAGTTTGTAGGTAAGACTAAAGATGCTCTGAAGTTACAGGTGGAAGATGAGGAGATTAGAAACTTCCTAGTAAAATCTTTGGCCTATCATAATGCAAATTCAGCCTGTAGATTAGTATTGAATACATTAAATGAAAAGTCAGATCTGAATGATTACCTTTATGCCTGCCGGAATGTCTATGTGGAACCCCAACCCCCACCCCACTCAGACTCAGTACAAACCTTCCCAGTTACCAAGGGAACAATGCCTTACTCCCCTCGGGGACAGAACACTTTCCGGAAACCAAGTCTTTGCCCAAAATGCAAAAGGGGTCGCCACTGGGCGAAAGATTGCAGATCCAGAAACCTCATTAATAATAACCTAAGTAGAGGTTTCAACACAGTCCCCAGGAGGCAAATCGCCTGCTACCATTGTGGAAAACAGGGACATATCAAAAGAAATTGTCGTCTCCTTATAAATTCAGCTCCCCAAGAACACACATACAAGATGCAGGGAAACGCCCACAGGGCCTCCCCCAGGCCCTCCAAATCAGGGGCAAAGTTCACAGACAATAATCCTTCCAAGCCCAGCCCAAGAAAATTCATCACGATAAGGGAATTAATCCACTCTACTTCAGGGAGTGCCGGATTAGACATATTATGCCCAGAGGACATTACAATTTACCCAGGAGCATGCCCTTACATGTTAGAAACTGGCATTGTAGGGGCGCCACCCCCAGATACCATGGGTTTGATTCTTGGCAGAAGTTCCCTCAACATAAAGGGTATATCAGTAATCACTGGTGTCATTGACTCAGATTCCATGGGAGAAATCATTGTAGTTATTACTGTACCAGTTACATGGACCTTTAAAAAAGGAGAAGCGATTGCCCAGATAGTAATAGTGCCTTATGTCAAATTTGGGACTTCAGATAAGACTAGAATTGGAGGTTTTGGAAGCACAGATCCGGGTGCTGCTCAAAACCCAATCGTGGCTCTGGTTACTAAATGTAAAGATGAACACCCAATGATCAAACTTCACTTGGAAGGCAAACCCTTTGATGGAATGATAGATACGGGTGCTCAGGTTACCGTAATTTCTGATAAAGAATGGCCAGAAAATTGGCCTCTTCAGGAAATCCCGTATTCCCTAGAAGGAATAGGAGGCCTGAGTTCCTGTCTGTTGAGTACGAGGACTATACTATTTTACGGCCCAGAAAATCAAAAAGCAATAATCAGACCTCACGTGGGCCCATTTTCACCATCCTTGTGGGGCCGTGACCTACACAAACAGTGGAAAGCAGAATTCCACATCCCATTAGCTCTAGAAGAGCCCGAACCTTCTTTTGATTTAAAAACCAAAAATTTTTAGTGGGGGCCACTACCGTAAAAACACCAGCACCAATAAAAATAAAATGGAAATCTGATGAACCAATTTGGACAGGTCAGTGGCCCCTTAAAACTGATAAATTAAAGGTGCTGACAGAATTAGTGGAGGAACAGCTAAATTTAGGACATATTGAACCATCTTTTTCTCAATGGAATTCACCTATATTCACTATAAAAAAGAAATCCGGTAAATGGAGACTTTTGATGGATCTTAGAGCTATAAATTTATCCATGATACCTATGGGCAAATTGTAGACTGGTTTACCATCACCTGTAGTTATTCCAAAGGAATGGCCACTAATTATAATTGATCTGAAAGACTGCTTCTACCATATTCCTATCCACCCAGATGATAAAAAACGTTTTGCATTCTCAGTTCCTTCTCTCAATAATACCCATCCCTGCAGACGTTTCCAATGGACTGTTCTCCCCCAAGGCATGCTGAATTCACCAACCATGTGTCAGTTTTTTGTAGATAAGGTTTTGAGCCCTGCTCGTGAAAAATTTCCTCAAGCCATGATATTTCATTATACAGATGATATCTTGCTCACAATGAACAACGAAACAGATTTACAGAAATTATACTCTTATGTTACTGACTGTTTACAAACATCAGGACTGAAAATAGCTTTAGAAAAAATACAGATAATGCCACCGTATCAATATTTGGGTTTTATTTTGGACCGGACGTCTATACGTCCACAAAAATTTTCTATCAAAAAAGAAAACCTCAGAACGCTTAATGATTTTCAGAGACTTTTAGGTGACGTAAATTGGCTCCGCCCTGCACTAGGAATCCCAAATGCAGAGTTATCTAATCTGTTTAAAACGTTGGAGGGTGATCCTGCTTTAGATAGCCCGAGAAATTTAACAACAGCTGCCAAAAATGAATTGGACATCTTCTTGAGCAGATTACAAAAATCGTTTCTCTCAAGATTCATCCCAGGAGAAAAGGTATTACTGTTAATCTTCCCTACTATAGAAACCCCCACAGGGGCCTTGATGCAACAGTCAGGACCTTTGGAATGGGTGTATTTACATAACAAACAACCTTGCTTAGTAGTCCCCTACTTGCAACTGATTTCAGAGATTATTATCAAGGCAAGACTCAGATCTATATCTTTACTAGGTTTTGACCCAGATATAATAGTTTTGCCAGTACCAAAAAAGGAAATTGAGTCAATATTGCCAATTAATGAATCTCTACAAAGGGCCCTCTCAGATTTCACAGGAGAAATATCCTCCCATTATCCAGCAGGAAAAATTTGGGACTTTTTAAAGAAAACTCAGTTTGTTATTTCTTCAATTGTTCGGGATTCCCCTATTCCCAATGCCAAGGTTTTTTACATTGATGGATCCCAAAATGGAAAAGGAGGAATAACTGGAGACAACATTAATATGACCATAGATACCAAATATAAATCTGCACAGAAAGTTGAATTAGCAACATTAATTTACCTATTAGAAAATGTATCTGAAGCCATGAATATAGTTTCTGATTCTTTGTATGTGGTAAATTTATGTCATGTGATAGCCACTGCATCCCTTAATGCTAATAACCCGATCATACAGGACTTACTTAAACAATTACAGCACCTTCTTCAAAGACGAACTGAGCCCATCTTCATCACACATATTAGAGCCCACTCAGGTCTTCCAGGACCTATGGCTCAAGGAAATAAAACTGCTGACTTGCTAGCAATGCCTATATTTAAATCACCTATAGAGGAACATTCAGCCCTACACACAAATGCTCGCCGTTTACATGTGAATTACCAAATTCCATGGAGGCAAGCTAGAGAAATCATAGAAAACTGCAACGTATGTGCACCGTTAACAAAAAAGACTCACATAGCAGGAGCAAACCCAAGAGGCTTACAGTCTAACGAACTTTGGCAAATGGATATAACTCAAACAGATTTATTTCCAAGGAAACCTTATCTTCATGTTGTGGTGGACACTTATTCTCGGTTTATGTGGGCAATTCCCATGTCTTCTCAAAAATCTAAGGCTGCTTGTAGTTTTCTTTTACAACGTTTCTCTGTGATGGGTATTCCATATTCTATAAAAACTGATAATGGGCCAGCCTATGTTAGCAAAACTTTTGAATTTTTTTGTAAGGAATGGCAGATAAGACATCTCAGAGGAATTCCTTACAATTGTAGGGGACAGGCCATTGTAGAAAGGACTCACAGAACCTTAAAAACTCAATTGCAAAAAAATAGAAAAAGAGGTTTACCACCAACGGATTTGCTATCTTTTACTCTTATCACACTAAATTACTTTAACTTACCCCAAGGGGAAAGCTACACTGCAGCGGAAAGACATTTTAAAGAAGATACTCAGAGACAAGAAACAACCCATAAACCTATTTGGATCAAGGAGGATGAAAAATGGATAGCTGGCTATCTTCTCCTAAGAGGAAGGGGTTATGCCTATGTTTCTATAAATGATGACCCTCCCAAGAAATTTTGGGTTCCATTACGTCTTGTTAGAAATCGGGCTAGCACAAATGATCAGGTTCAGACTACAAACTCCCCTACAGAGAAAAAGCAGAATACTTCAGACATTAACAGCAGTAATATTACTGAGGTCTCTGGGGCAGGGAACGATTTAGCTGTCACACACCATACAATGAGTGAGACTGATGGTAGTGATAAACCCTTACACTCCGAGATGCAAAAGGAAAGACAGGAACCTGTCTTAACTGGGCTCCAAAATATAGGAAACTCTTGCTACATGAACTCAATATTGCAATGCTTGTATAATATTTCAGACTTAACTCAGTATTTTTATAAAGATCATTATAAAAAGGATATTAACAAGAAAAATCCGTTGGGGCATGAAGGTAAATTAGCCGAAGAATTTGGTCGGCTCATCAAAACCATGGGAAATGGATTTCATAGATATATTAACCCTGAAAGCTTCAAAGTAACAATTGGTTTACTTAATGACCAGTTTGCTGGACACAATCAGCAGGATCCTCACGAACTACTGATGTTCCTAATAGAGGGATTACATCAGGACTTGCTTACTGTAAATCTAATGACAGACAAAACTACACATCTCATGGGAAATGAAAATTATGAACAATTTAATCCAGAACACCAAAAGGCTCATAAATCTATTATTTATGATCTCTTTCAAGGACAATTCAAATCTATACTCCAGTGTCTCACTTGCCACCAAAAGTCTGAGGTTTATGAGACATTTGTTCATTTGTCTTTGGCTGTTACATCTACAGATAAATGTACATTACAGGAATGCCTCTCTGAATTTTTTAAAGAAGAAGAATTAAGAAATGACAACAAAGTTCTGTGCAACAGTTGCAAAAATAGAAGGGATTTTTCAAAGAAAACGTATTTATGGAAACTGCTACCAGTACTTATAATACACTTGAAACGTTTTGCTTTTGATGGCAAACAAATAAAAAAATTGCATACTTATGTAGATTTTCCTTTAGAAGACCTCAATTTAGAGGAATTCACTTCAGAGAATAAAAGCAAGATTAAGAAATACAACTTATCATCGGTGTCAAACCATTATGGTAAAGTTCACTATGGACACTGTACTTCATACTGTAAGATTGCTGGAAAACAACACTGGATCAATTTTGATGACAAGAAGATCAAAAAAGTCCCTAATACATTGGTGAAATCCACAGCAGCATACATCCTGTTTTATACTTCTTAAAGATCTAATATGAACACCAGATAATCATTTCACTTCCTTATCAGTTGCTATTAATGCTCTAGGATTCTTTCCACAGGCATGATCAATGAATATAGATTGAAAATCATGAATCCCCAATGTGTTTCCTTGTAGGATGGATTTATGTCTTAATTTCATTATTGCTCTAGGTCTCAGTTAATCATGGAATTTTACAAATTAATTTAGTCAAGGTTCACCTGAAAGAGAAATTTCTCATCATATTAATGTTGTTTTTCTTTCTAGGTATACTCATTTAATGACTTTCACTCTTTTTATTTTAACATCATTGCTTTATTTCCCTCAATTTAGGTTTTAAAACGCTGACATAATGATAATTTTAGGTGGACTTTCTTCACAGTGCTTCTTGCCTATGATTGATTATCATAAAGTTACTGTTATACAATAACTTTGTATATATACTGATATACATGTATAGTAGAGTTTTCCATGTTTGTATTACGCATGAAATTCTCTTTCAGATCTGCTAGGCAAAACCATAAAAAAAAATTTTTTTTTGAATTTGAAATGATTTATCTAAACAATTGCCGGCTATTACATTTTTAGGAGCTTTTAGTTGATTCAGCTGAATTCTCTTTTCTTTTGCTTTATTTTGGATCCTTTCCAACAAATATTTTTTAGTATGAGTGAGTGTTATGGCCATATTTTTTGTGAAGTCTGTGTGTGTATGTCTTGTTTAGTGTCTGTCTGTTCTACATATTTTGTATATAGTTTCCTTTTTCCTAATTTTATCTTCCCCAAATTAGTCTTCCTTATCCTTCCTTCTCTCTTCCTAGTCCTTAACATTTTAATTTTCAGGATTTCACATGTGCAACCCATCTCTTTCACCCACAACTACAAGCTTCCTGATCTCGGTTGAAAGAAGAAATCCGTGACTGTTGGAGTTTTACACCATATATATCAAGTGTCTTCTGCCGGTCTTTTTGGAGTTCCAGACCCCTCATATTTACAGATTGGTATTGAACTCTGTAGAAATTACATCTGTTGTTTTTCCTATAACTGTAATCCTTTGAAGTTATATTTGGTACTACACTTCTTTTGACTATCGTAATTAATGTTTTTCTATTTTAGTTTTTAATATTAGGAATCAATGTTGTATTACATTAAGGTTTTGCTTTCTTGACTTTAGGTTTGTGAGTTAGATATTATTGTCTATAATTTCCCAAATGATATTTTTGTCTGTTCTCAGGGTTTTTTGCGTGGGCGCATCATAGGCAAAATACTAGGTTTATAGAAGGTTCCATCCATTTTGGATGGGCCCTCAAGTTGTTTATTTACACAGGGAGGTTCTCTGCCTTAAACATTTTGTTTTGGTTTGTGACTTAAGCTCCCATCTATAAATAGTCGACATCAACTTCAGACATCTTATGGACTTCAGACCGGATTAAGAACTTGGACTAAGTTCAGATACCTATTGATCATCATTGCAGTGGCTCCCCACTGTGCAGAGGGTGTATGTGCCACTTCTTCCGAAATAAAGGCCTAGTTCAATGCCCTCAAAGATGGGCTTTCTGGTCTACCTGAACTTGAATGAAAATGGAGCTGGAGATATAGCATGGAGGTGAGGCGTTGGCCTTTCATGCAGAAGGTCATTGGTTCAAATGCCGGTATCTGCCAGGAGCGATTTCTGAACGTGGAGTCAGGAGTAACTCCTGAGCACTGCCAGGTGTGACCCAAAAACGACCACCACCACCAACAACAACAACAACAAATAAAGAAAAGGTGCTTCTCCTTGCCTGCTACACAACCTTTCTGGTGTCTCTTCAAAAGATCTATGTACGTCTTAGATTTATCTTGTCAGGAGCTTGTAGTTGATTCCTTGATACATGTTTCTGGTTTTAGACACCCTGTGCTTAGGTTAGAATTTTTTCTTTACATTTTCCTGTGATGCGCTTATGCAAACAGCCGCTCTTTTATTAGTGACTAATTTTTCTTTTAATAATTGTAGACAATATTGTTTGTTTACTAAAAACAAAAGGGGGAATTGTTGTGTATGTAAATATTTTGGGGGATTACTATGTTGCTCACCCTAATCTGATTAGGTGATTGTGCCCTACCCTAGGGTGTGACCTGGCATTCTGCCCCCACCCTAGGGTAGGACCTGATTCTGCTTCCACCATTGGTTGGTATCTGATCCCACCATGGGGTGGGACCTGACTCTGGAGTATAAGAACAAGGGTCTGTGGAAGGCGGGGGCCTTTTGCTGGCTGGAACTGAATCTGAGTCTTTGGACTTCAGTTTTGTCCATCCGAATAAAGCAAATATTTCCACGAGCCTGATTGTCTGCGAGCTGTTTACCCGCCGTTTCACCTCAGAACCGTGGGCTAGACAGGGTGGCAGACGCGTGCTCCGAGCTGGAAGAAAAGGGCCTCATTCTCCATCCCTCCATCAGTCAACCTCTTCAGGAGCTGACCTGCTACAGACTAGCAGACATAATAGAGGTCCCAATATTCCCTTTAATACACTTAGGTCATTTTGACCTTAGTTCATAATTTGACTGCTATGGAAATAATGTTTTAACTCATTCTATGTAGGAATGTGTTCTATGAAATAAATTAGTGTGAGAATTTTTTTCCTCCTCTATTCTCAAAACACCATATAAACTTGAAATACACAAATGCACAACATTTAGAACCATAAACATAAGCTTTGCGTCTATAATAGGTTAACAGACACTGGACATGTTAGATGTAATTAAGTTATCAAGTCTTATTTCCTAGATATGAATCATGCATTTTTTATCCGCAAATTTTTATAGTTGGGTTAGGTTTCAAGCACAGGAAATAATTATTCTAATATATGATTTACAATCAGCACTGCTTAGAGGTAATCTGCCATGGCAGTATCTTCCATGCTTGCCTTTGTCTTGTCATGTCTCAGTATTAAATCAGTACTTGACATTGTGTGGTAAGTTAAGCACTAAGATTTTTCCTCCTCAGTCAATATTGAGGCAACCTCATTTGTCTGTGCTTTAAACACAAAAGATCTACCAAGGGAATTTATCTGTTCAGTGAAAGGCTACAGCCAGACCTTCATGTTACAGTGTAAGGTGTTAGTTACCCATCTTTGGAGTAGATATATATTCTCAGCATCCCACAACAGATGTAATTTAGACTTGAATTTCATAATAAAACACTTGCTATGTTTAATTACGATAATTTTTTCATTTCAATGTTTAGTTACATGATTCATTTGTTAATGATAAACATATCCAACATCAGGATTCAGAGAAAACTTAATGACTGCTGAAAATGAGTTGTCAGTTGACTTAGCAGTTTGAGATTTTAAGAATGTCAAATCAGACATCCCCATATAAACAATATTAATGCCCAACTATGTTTTTCCATGTCTGGGAGCAGTCATTTCTGAGAGTGGTTTCACCGACATGGTGGTATTAATCATGTTAATACCTGTGGTACAAAGCTTATTATTAAATGCTTTGATAATCTTCAAGGTGGGTTCTTCAAGTTGGGCTGTCGCGGCCTATCCCTGGCAGACAGGCGCCGATGTGGATGAGTTGCTTGGCTGCACCCGCGCTGCTCCAGGCCCTAATCCAGGCGGCTGGCACTGGGCCTGCCAATGGCTGAGGAGTCCATAGCAACACTGTGACCGCCACCTACAAGTTTGTGAAAGTGAAGGAAGAGACAATGGACATGAAGTCAGTGACCTACAGAGCCGCCCAAACTCTGCTGCGGGCCAAGCTTGCCGGAGGCCTTGTCATGACCCTGAGCAACCTGTTTTGGGAACCAGCCACCATCTACTACCTCTTTGAGAAAGGCCCGCTAAATCTGCCCTTCTACATGGAACATATAAATAATTAAATAAATAAATAAATAAATAATAGACATTTTGATAAATACTGAAATTGTGAGCTTCAAATTTATTCAATCACTTATGAATCATAGAAATACTAGGTGGTATAATTGTTAACTAACTAATACTTCAATTTGCCAACCTTATAATGGTATAAACATTAGAAGAATGTGGTTTTAGAAAACAGAAATGAGTACATAACTTAAATATTTTCATAGATGATTTGGTCTTTTTAATATTGTGATTAAAAGTAAAATAAAATTATATACCTACATATAATTCATTTACACTTATCTAAATGTTGGGATTATAAAGAAGTTTTCATCATCTGATGGGCATGTTGATGAAAGCCTTTGGTTATCTCCTGCAATGCTGAGTGAAGTTAGTCTTAATCATTCTGACATTTACAGGACATGTGATAATGGATAATAATCTACAAAAGTAGCAGGAAGTGGTGAGAAATGAGGCAATAAAACCCTTGCTGAATTATGCGTTTTGTTTTTCTCAACTTCCTTCCTCTTTTCATTTTACATTTGTCCTTAATATGGTTTACCTCTGATCATGAAATAGAAAAGTCTAATTTGGTTAACAGAAATATTGGGGCTAAGGGAATTTTATTTTTTAATCTAAATAAGCATTTAACAACATAACAATTAGAAAATAGATTGATATACAATATCTGTGCATATATATCACATAAATATCAAATCAATACCTCAATATGAGATGATGATATTTGAGCAAACTCCTAAGAAAAGTGAAAACACAAAATAAGTTTTTAGGGCTTGGGGAAAAATACATTCTAGGCAGATAGCCAAACAGGCATAAAGTAGGAATTTGCTTGATATTTTCAAAGACCCAGTGGACTAAATATTATTATTAATAATATCTAGAAATAATATTGGATGTTGTGTGTATTGTACAAAAACATGAAATTTGAATATTCTTCTGGTAAATATGAAAACCATTGAAAATATTTTGAGCAGAAAAATAAAATTATATTATATATAATTACAATTATAATAAATGGGAGAATGTATTTGCACATCTGTAAAGGGTATTATATTTAAAGTATAAATGGAATGCACATACCTAAACCAAAACCTAAACAACTTAAAAATAGGTAGAAAATTTGAATAGATATTTCTTCCTAGAGACCACCAGATTGCACATGAAAAAGTGCTCATCTATCCTTCTTATCAGAGAAATATAAATTAAAAATACAATAATATACCACCCCATGCAAGAATGGCTTACATCAAAAAATCAACAATAATAACAAATATTGGAGAGAATAATTGGAAAGAAAAAAGGGCCTTATATACTGTTCATGGAAATAGAAATTGTTGGAATTGTTTTCAGAAAATAGTACAGATATTCCATAAGAAGTTAAAGACAAAGCTACCATATAATCTAACAACCTCATTTTTGGGTCTGGAGAATAAAGAAATTTTACAAAACATGTTTTGTCCAAGCCAATATTGTTACATTATATTTTCAACAGTTCAAATATAAAATCAATGGAAGTGCCTACTGACAAAGTGTACATTACACAATAGATGTCATTATTCAATAAGTAGGAGTTCAAGAGAATTAAGTGAAATGAACCAAGTTAGAAAAGACAAGTATTGTATGATTTTATTTTGTGTACAATATAAATAGAGAAATTGTTGAATGAACAGAACAAAATAAAAAGACATATCAAGGTTAATGATAATAAAACTGGAGCTGGGAATATGACTCAGAGATAGAGCACTTTCCTTGCATATATGAATCCATGGGTTGAATTCCGTCCACCATAAGTTACTCCATTACTGCCAGTGGTGACACCTGAGCCCGAAGTCTTGAATAGCTCCCAAACCCTGCTTTATGTGTGGCAAACAAAAATCAAATAAATAAACAAACATTTTTTTTTTAATTTAAGGTAAGATCACTTGAAGAGGTGATAGGATAGAGGAGTTAGAAATAAAATCAAAAACCTGTCTGGATGAGTTTTAGAATCATATCAATAGAATCTCAGCAGATGTTACACTATTTTGGATTTTATTATTTTGGTATTTGTTTTTATAACAAGTGATATTTATCTTCTATATACCCTGTTAATATAATATTCAATAAATAATCAAAACAAGAACAAAAATAAGTTTGTGAGCCAATTACATTGTGCAGAGGAAAACAAATAACTGTTTCTAATCTTAAGTAAGATTTATCTTTCATTTAAGTAGATGGACTGAGAAATATTGATGTCATTGTTCAGAGGAAACCATAAAATTAGCATCAGAAGAAAAGTGAACCAAAGACAATCTTATCCCCACCCCCATTGTGTTAAGCACCCCACCTACTATGATTCATCCCTGTCAGTTTCAGTAAATAAACTTCCTGCTATAAGCAAACATCAAATTAATTGTTACTTCCTCATCTTTATATCTGTTGACACCAGCCCCACTCTTTTCCCCCCCAAGAACAGGGCTTTGAAGTCTAAAATACTATCCATGATAGTATTATTAGTTGGATCTTATTCTTTCTTGCTTTCTCTGGATCTTTGACAGTTATTTTATTTCTTCTGTTTATTTACTCTCTCCTCCCACAAAGGGTTTAATGTTTTTCATTTTTACTAAATCTTTTAACTATACTGTCCATTAGCCAGTTTTCTTTTTCCCCTTGTAAGCAGATTTCTCAACAGTTTCTTAATCTACTTTCTCTCTCATTTGCTCTTAATCACAATAATAAGGTTTTACTTCATCTTATCTACAAACCTAAAGAAAGTTAGAGCAAGTTTTGGGTAAAGGATAAACTGAAAATAAACTGCCCTTATCTTTAGGTTTTGGGGAAAGATAAGTTAACCTTGTTTAATATTAATCTTTGTTCTAACTTCAACATGTAACTGGAGAGGAATTAGATAAATTGTGGCTAAATCTAAAGCTTGTAGATAATATTTCTCATTTTTCTCTGTTTTATATAGATGAATATCATCTAATTAGTGAAATGGAAATGAATGAAAAACAATTGTTTAGCATGTGAAGTTTTTTTTCATAGCCAGGAGGTTTTTTCCTTTTCCTATTTTCCTCTTTGTTACTACTTTGTAGGCATCTTTCTTTCTTTCTTTCTTTCTTTTTCTTTCTTTCTTTCTTTCTTTCTTTCTTTCTTTCTTTCTTTCTTTCTTTCTTTCTTTCTTTCTTTCTTTCTTTCTTTCTTTCTTTCTTTCTTCCTTCCTTCCTTCCTTCCTTCCTTCCTTCCTTCCTTCCTTCCTTCCTTCCTTCCTTCCTTCCTTCCTTCCTTCCTTCCTTCCTTCCTTCCTTCTTTCTTTCTTTCTTTCTTTCTTTCTTTCTTTCTGTCTTTCTTTCTTTCTTTCTTTCTTTCTTTCTTTCTTTTTCTTTCTTTCTTTTCTTTAGCCACACCCAGCAGCACTCAGGAGTCACTCCAAGCTCTGTGCTCAGATCTGGTTTGGCTAGGGGAACCATAAGCCTTATGGGATTCCTGGCATTTAACCAGGTTCCACCTTGGGTCATCTACGTGCAAGGCATATGCTCTGCCGCTGTGCTATCTCTCCGGTCTCTACATTCTTGCTACTTCAGATTTTGTTTGTTTGTTTGTTTTTTGGGCCACACCCGACATTGCTCAGGGGTTACTACTGTCTGCTCAGAAATAGCTCCTGGCAGGCATGGGGGACCATATGGGACACCGGGATTCCAACCAACCACCTTTGGTCCTGGATCCACTGCTTGCAAGGCAAACGCCGCTGTGCTATCTCTCCGGGCCCTACTTCAGATATTTTATTATTTCTAGATGATAAGTTCTGTTATGCCTCTGTTAACCTCGTAAAAGTCATCAACATAACACATTACAAACTTCTACTCCTGAAGATTTGATTTAAATGACACTTTTCTATGATTTCTTCTCATATGGTTTTATGCATGTTTTCCCATTGAAGAATGAATAAATTATGAGAAAAATCATGTTGGTGATTATTAGCTTGGATCTTATTCTTTCTTACTTCCTCTGAAATTTTGCCAGTTATCTTATTTCTTCTGTTTATTTACTCTCTCTTTCTTCCCACAAAGGAGTTAATGTTGTCTTTGATTGCTTTATACCCAGCACAGTTCCTGAGAGATAATGTCTTGATGAGTGTTTATATAATCAATTAACTTTTACTATGCTGAGTGACTCTCAGTAATTGGTAAAGAATAAAAGGGAAAGGCGAAAATTATGGTTATTACTCAATATAATTTAATGATTTTTCCAAAAAAATGAGTAAAACTGTCAACTTCTAAAACCATAAGGAAAGACTCTATCCTAAACTTTGTCCTACCTAGTATCTGTGCAAAAACTAAGATCACTAATTACAGAAGACTGACTATAACAACTGTGACAGAGCAGAAATTCTGGAATCATAAAGAAATATTTATCTTAGACTTTGTCCTATGACCTGTGCAAATACCAAGATCTCTAATTACAGAGGACTGATTTTGACAACCACAACTAATCAGAACGTGTCTTGGCACCATTAAAATACTTTGGGGTTTGACAGTGAGCATGTCCAGAGTCTGTAGTTGTTCCCGTAGCAGTATGCTTCAAGGATGGAGAAACCCCAATCTCTTAGGCTAAGGGAATTTTGCTGTGGACCTTTTATCCTGATAAAGGTCCCTAAGCAAACCTTAGTGGGTTCTTTTTCCCACTGGGAATCAAGCGGAAGCACGAAACAGACGAATATGAAATATGAATTATGAAATATGAAATAAATGAAACCACACAGAATTACATGGTGAAAACAAGAGGTAAAGGCCAGAGAGAGCCAAAGAGGCTTTATTGGGCCTTATATGGACGGATTTTTGGGCGTAGCCAGGGAGAAAGGAAAAGGGGATGAACCAATGAGATTAAAGCTAGAATTAGCATATGAAGAGACAGGTAAAGAGAAACCAGATACCTTTAAGGAAATGAGGGGAGAGAGATCACAAAGGAGCTCAACAGGAGACTTTTGGCGGGCTTTTGGCACTGTATTTTCCTTGTTAGAAAGAGATACTGAGGCCTGATTTCTAATAATGGTCAAAAATTAAGAGAGAGATAGTCACAGCCACGTTTAGAATTATAGCCAAACAATCCACGCAAAGGGTCAACTGATTTGACTACTCTAAGCGGGCCTTTATGGCAAATAATTCTTTTTCAGGAGTGCACTACACCTAAGAAGGCTTAAAAAGCACTTCTGATGTGTGCCCTTCCTGAGTGGGGTGTAACAGAATTCCCTTTCTAATTTCCCAATACTTACTGTGCCTATGCAAAAAACCAAAATTACCCACAAAACATTTCTAGCCAGCCCCCCTTCCTTTTTGTCTTTCTTGTTGTTGTTGTTTTGTTGCTGTCATTGTGCTTTTTGTTGTTGTTTTTGTGTTTGTTTTTTTTGTTGCTTGTTTTGGTTTGGTTTTTACTTTTACTTTATTCTTTTAAATTTATATTTATAGCTTCTAGATGGGATCCCCCCAGCATTTTGGTTTCTGTTTGTTTGTTTGTTTTTGTTTGTTTTTTTTTCCAACAAAGCCACAGAACTTCTTCTGCCTCATAAATTGAGGAGGAATAAAGTGGATGGTACCAGGAGCAAACAGTTGCATGAATATTGAGTAGAAATAAAAAATGAGGGGGCCGGGCGGTGGCGCTAAAGGTAAGGTGCGCCTGCCTTGCCTGCGCTAGCCTTGGATGGACCGCAGTTCGATCCCCCGGTGTCCCATATGGTCCCCCAAGCCAAGCTAGGAGCAACTTCTGAGCGCATAGCCAGGAGTAACCCCTGAGCGTTACTGGGTGTGGCCCAAAAACCAAAAAAAAAAAAAAAAAAAAAAGAAATAAAAAATGATCAGACCTAAGTACTAAACCCAGAGTCAATGACAACAGAATCAAGATACCCAATCTTAAAACAAGCTATATACAAAGGGGACAGACCTGTTACACTAGCAGTCCAGGGAGCAAATTGAGGAGGTATAGGAGGTATGATGGGAACAGGGTTGTAGGTAGGACAACATTGGTGATGGAAATATCCCTAATTCATTGTCACTATGTACCTTAAATATATAACTATGAAAGACTTGTAATTCACATTGGTCACAATAAAAATTATTTAAAATATTAAAAAAAACCATAGATGAGTGAGACTATTCTGTGTCTATCTCTCTCCCTCTGACTTATTTTACTCAACATAATAGTTTCCATGTCCATTCATCTATAGGAAAATTTCATGATTTAATTTTATTCTGACAGCTGCATAGTATTCCATTGTGTATATGTACCAGTTTCTTTAGCCAGTCATCTGTTGTCAGGCATCTGGGTTGTTTCCAGATTCTGGCTATTGTAAATAGTGCTGTGATAAATATAGTTATGCAGAAGGCCAAAAAACTTCCCAGTATTCAATATAAGCCACTTTAGTCATTTGAGCCTAGTAATTAGGCTACCTGCCATGATTAGTTTTGGGTTACAAACAGCTAAGTTAGTATATACATCACAAAAAGGTGATCAGCCCCCAATGAGCACTACACATAAAGATGTAAAGTGCCATAAACAGTGGCACTGCAGTGAACATTGGTTAGCATAGTAGTCAGAACTTGAACTCCTCATCAAAGAGTAAGATATGTACAAGTACCACAACTAAAGCACCCTGGCCAAGTGTGTGAGCATCACAACCTGATGTGTTACTTTCTGCAAGCACCATTAAAACATAAGTGTATCACGTACAGGTATGTGTGCAATCCTTAGTCACCAGAACAGAAATATCTATAGCAAGGGAAAATGGGAGGGGACAGGGTTATAAAATAAGTACATACGCATTTTTATAACTATACATACATATGCATTTTTATAACTATACAATTATTTTGGAATATATGTTATATTGATAGTGTCCCTAGCATGACAATACTAGGGTTTATTTTAAATGAGGCCTCTTAGTTTTCTAAATGTCCTCATTCATCAATATGAGTGCCAGATATACTTTCAAAAAATTCTTCAATCCTTTAGCTGTTTCTATTACACAAAGCTTAAAATAGCCTGTACAAATTCCAATTCATCTGTATATCGGGAAGCTCAGTAATACTGCCATTAAGTCTATTCAAATGACTGTTTACCTCCTAGAACTTCTAATACACTTTCTGTTCCTCTGGCACAAACAGAACCTTCTCAAATGTTATGCTTCTTTTAAATGTTACTCTGCATTATAAGGAAATAAATGTTCCTTCTTACTGATATCTCATTTTACTAAATGTTTATGTGTGTGTCTTCTAATAAATGTATGTTTTATTTTCTTTGTAAATGACTAATGAACTTTATATTATGTTATGGCTGATATATAGCTGGAATCCTTAAAATAAATTTTATTATACCACTATGATTTACCAACTTGTTCATAATATTGTCATTTCAGGCATTAAATGTTTAGACACCAATCTTACCACCAGGGTTACTTTTCCTTCATCAATGTACTCCTCTCCAATGCACAATCAAAGCCTGTCTACTTGCAGGCACAGACAAATTTTCTTCACATTGCTTGTTACAACACAAAGACGAAATGAATGATCAATATTTAGACAAGCAAGGATTTATATAAAATAATTGCTATACCTCTCTATGATGTAATTATTAAAATCAGTGCGAAGAACTTACTGAGCTGTGGTTGGTGCTACTTGAGCCTTTTGTGTTACTGTTTAGGCTCAACGATCTTGGGTTTTGTTTGTTTTGTTTTTGTTTTGTTTTTGGGGCCACACCCGGTGATGCTCAGGGGTTACTTCTGGCTATGCGCTCAGAAATCACTCCTGGCTTGGAGAACCATATGGGACATCAGGGGATCAAACAGTGGTCTATTGGAGGTTAGCTTTTGCAAGGCAAATACCCTACCACTTGTACCACAACTCAGCCCCACTTTTTTTTTTTTTGTCAATGATCTTAATAAATTACCATGTAATTTTCTCATCAGATTTTCTGTGATACTACTGGGATGATAGTATTATAAAACTTTGAGATGTTGAGATGCTGCAATTGACTGCTTGATACAGGATCTATATATCTGAAATAAATTTGGTGGGTTGGAAGTTTGATAAGGTTAAGCCACAGAGCTTGATATTTTCTGTTGAAGTGTGTAGGGTGTGATTGTGTTGCTGTGATTGATGCAGAAAGGGAAATCTGCACCCACCCATTTTGAAAATTTCACAGAGATATAAGCCGCAAATGAAGTACCTGGGAAGTATTTGTGCCATTATTTTCTTTTGGGGCTTAGTAAAGGAGCCAGGACATTTTTCTACTGGGAAGATGGTGAGTGTTTAGTTGGAATCTTGACCTGTTCAGGGAAAACCCTCCTAGAGAAAGCTCAATTCCTACATTTTACTTCTTTGCTTATATATAATATATATAATACTTTATATATAATACTTATATATACTTTATAATATATATAATACTTTATATAATACTTTACTCATATTTTATTTTTAATTTATTTGGGAGATCACACCCAAAGTTCTCAGATTTTATCCCTAAATTTGCACTCAGGAATCACTGCTGGTGGGCTCAGAAGAACATATGGGAATTAAACTCAGATTGGCTGTTTGCAAGGCTAATACACTAGCTGCTGTATTAGCTCTAGCCCTGTACTTTGCTTTTTAAATAAAGACCACAGCTAGCTACCATGGTGGGAATGGGGGTTATAGTGGGGATCTGTGTGATACAATGTTCAGTATCAGCTGTTGAAGGTCATCGCAGTCCACTCTGGTGGTGTTTCAGGTGCCTAGCAATGCTGATGAAGTGATGAATCAGTAACAGGTAGGTAGGAAAAGATTACTTAAAACAAGGAAGAAGGATGGGTGTCCTGGTTATCTTTAAGTTTCATCTTTTTTAAGTTTTTTGTTGTTGTTGCATTATGGTAAAACATTAATCTCTGCTATTTAAGTTACATTACTTAATAGCTAGAACATTTGAAACCTGGATATTTCTAGTTGAAAATAATTTTTTCTTATTTCTTGCAGTGTTTAAATACCTTCTTGGCATTTTCTATCATTTTCATTTTTACTAATGTCTTGCATAGTTTATGGGAATTTCCTTAGGGACTTTTAAGAAATAAACAATGAGATATAATGTTATGATTTACTGTTGGTAATTATGGCAACCATCACCATATGTGGATTACAGATTGCAGAAACCTCCTGTTCAACTTCTATTCTCAGAATTCATTGTATAAAACAACAAAAATATATTAATGTCATAGTCAAACTTGATGGTAGATTAGATTTGGGCTGAGAATTATAATAAAGATCTTTTATTGCCTTGTTAATCGGAGCCAGACCTTTTTTGTAAATTGGTGGCATTCCCACTGAAATTCTCAGACTCATGCTATTTTGGACATTAATAAAAATGCAGATATATTATTTTGTAAAAGATAAATCCATGACGGGTGAAAAAAATAGCATAAGTTTTAGGCAAACCTAGATTAAATCCTTGGCACTGTTGCCCTTTGTTCTCACTCCCCATTTTGTGGGTGTGGCACTGTCTGCCCTGAGTACTTCCACGGTGAATTTTTCTGGGCCCAAGTGACACAGCAGACCCTACAGAACTATCACCTAGCGATATAATTCATAATATAATAATTCATAATAGATTATGAATCATGTATATTCATATATTCATAATATATACTAATTCATAATGGATTATAAATCATAATAAATTCATCTGTTGAAGGGCATCTTGGTTGTTTCCAGAGTTTGGCTATTGTAAATAGCACAGCAATGAATATAGGTGTGATGAAGGGATTTTTGTATTGTATTTTTGTGTAGATATATATCTACTAGGTCTCTTTCTTCCATTTATCTTTTCAGGGCTAGTATATTTTTGTTTGTTTTCAGTCTGGATGACCTATCAAGTGTTGATAAGGCTGTGTTGAAGTCTCCCACAATTATTGTTATTCTTGATATCATCTTTCAAATTTGTCAATAATTGTATTAGCTAATTTGTTGGTCTCTCATTAAGTGCCTATATGTTTAGTAGTGTGACTTCTTCCTGTTGCACATATCCCTTGATTAGTACAAAGTGCCCATCTTTGTCCGGTACAAGTTTTCTGAGTCTAAAATTTGTATCATCTGATATTAATATGGCCACCCCATTTTTTTTAAGGGTGTTGTTTGCTTGGATGATTTTCCTCCAGCCTTTGATTTTGAGTCTATGCTTGTTCTGACTATTCAGGTGTGTTTTTTGTAAGCAGCAGAAGGTTGGATTCATCTTTTTTTTTTATCCATTTAACCACTCTGTCTTTTAATTTGTGCATTTAGTCCACTGACATTGAGGGAGATGATTGTCATGGGACTTAAAGTCATCCTTGTGTGTAAGTTTGGTATGTCTGTTGGTCTATCTTGTCTTAAAGTAGACCTTTCAGTTTTTCCTTTAAAGCTAGTTTTTTTAGCTGTGAAGTTTCTGAGCTGTTGCTTATCCGTGAAGCTATGTACCCTTTTTTCAAACTTGAACCTGAGTCGGGCTGGGTGCAGTATTTTAAGTGAAGCATCCATTTCATTCAGTCTTGTCACAATATTCCACCACTATCTTCTGGCCTTGAGAGTTTCTTATGACATGTCTGCTGTAAATCTTAAGGATGCTCCTTTGAATGTAATTTCCCTTTTTGATCATGCTGCTTTCAGTATTCTATCTCTATCTGTGGGATTTGTTATTGTGACTAGGATGTGTCTTGGGGTGTTTATCTTCGGATATCTTTTAGCTGGTACTCTTCGAGCATGCAGGATTTGATTGTATACAGTCTGTAGCTTTGTGATGTCTTTGATTGTTGATTCTTCCTGGGGATCTCCTTCCTGGACCTCTGGGACTCCAGTGATTATTACGTTGTTTCTGTTGAGTTTATCAAAGACTTATATTTTCATCTGTTCACATTCCTTGAGTACTTATTCCATTGCCTGATCATTTGCCTTAAGGTTCTTTCCCAATCTCTTCTGCTGTATGCAGTTGTGCATTTCATCTTTCAGTTCATTCATTCTGTCTGTGGCTGCTGTTACCCTGTTGGAGAGGCTTTCCATTGAGTTTTTTAGGTCAGCTACTGTATTTTTCAGATCTGTTATTTCAGTTTGAAGTTTTCTGATTTATATCTTTGTGTTCTGTTCAGCTAGAAATATGTTTTCTTTGATTTCCAAGAGGATCCTTTATATTTTTATTCTAAGCTCCTTATCTGAGAGATTAATCAGATGGTTGGTATTTTTTGGTTCATCAGATCTAGCATCTTCATTCTCTGTGCATGATGTTTGCCTACAAGAATTCCCATTGTCATGCCTGTAGTGTGATTTTTTTCAGCATGTTATGGTGGGATTCATTAGTTAGAAAGAGCATGGGACCATGAAGCGAAGTCTTTCTTGGCCTTTTGGCTTAGGCGCCTCTAGGAGAGAGTTTTTGCTGTGCTCTTCTTGGTCCTCTCAGGAGAGGTTCAGGAGACAGAAGAGTAGAGAAACATGCAAAGGTGACAGGTCCCCTCTGTCTCTCCCAGTTGGTAATCTCAGAGCAGGGACAGACCCCTCCCACCTGCCTTCACAGACAAAGGATCTCTTTTATTTTTTTTCAAGCACTATTCTTCATTTCATAATTTATATTGACATTTTATAATTTATTTAATATATTATTATATCATATAAACTATAACATTATATATTACATTATATTTTGTTAAATATGATAAATATTTATTTAATTTACTTATTTCCAGGAGTTACCCATAGGATCTTTGACCATTGCTTGAGAGGTCCTCCAAATATATCAATAAAATTACACTTTATTTTGAACCACAGAAAATTATAAAGTGGAAAATTAAGGAATATAGAAAAATAAGTTTCTTGGGATGGAGCAATAGCACAGTGGAAAGAGCCTTTGCCTTGCACATTGCTGGCCTAAATTCTGTCTCCGGCATCCCATATGGCCCCCAAAGCCTGACAGGAATGATTTCTGAGCTCAGAGTCAGAAGAAACTCCTGAGACCCCTGAGTGTGGCCCAAATTCATTCCTCCTAAAAAAAAGAAAAATGAGTTTCTGTAACAATATTCTGGAGTGTACATATATTTTTCTATTGTTTGACTCAAAGTTCTTTGTTTTTCCTTAGTTTCTCTTTGTCATTCATACAATAAAACATTGACATTCATACTATGTCAATTATACAATAAAACTTCAGGAACTCACTTAAAATATTGTGCAGCTATCTCTAATAGTAAAAGGAGAAATGGTTAGATTTCTAGGTTTTTCCACAGGAATGTTTATCTTTCCTATATAGTTATATTACAAATTTATCTCAAGAGGTTGGAAGTGCAACATAGGAAAGAAAGAGGTAAGATAGTCAAACACAGAAAACATTAAGTTTTAGAATGCCAATTGTTTGTTTTGTGTTTGTTTTTAGGATGTGGTTGGGACAATACCTAGTAAGTAAGATCAGAGCTTACTCTGCCTTTATGTTCAGAAATTAACTTCTAGTTATATATGGTGCAGGGTAAAACTGGGTTTGGCTGCAGTAAGATAACTGTCTTAACTCCCTAAACCCCTGTTCTATCTCTTCAATATATTGTTTGCTTTCTTCATTTTTTCTTTAGGGGGTTGGGCCACAACTTGTGATGTCAGGGATTACTCCTGACTTTGTGCTCAAAGATTACTCCTTGCATGCTCAAGGGATCATATAGGTTAATCAGAATTAAAGCCACGTTGAAGCATGCCAGGCAAGTATTCTACCTGCTGTACTATTGCTCCAGCCCCAATTATTTGCTTTTATAAATAATTATAAAGATAAAATAAAATGACTCCTCCAAATATATTCCAGATGAGCTTAAAAAAAACTATAGGTATACATTTGCCTTGTACATGACAGGCCCTGTTCAATTTCTGGCACCGCAATGTCTGAGCACCTTTAGGAGAGATGTGAGCATAAACCCAGAGTAATTTTGAGAACAGTCAGTTTTGAAACAAAATTAAAAGATAACAATAATAATAATATTCCAGAATTCTGTTCTGGAAATTTACATAAAGACGTGATTGTTGGGGCCAGAGAGGTGGCGCTAGAGATAAGATGTCTGCCTTGCAAGTGCTAGCCAAGGAAGAACAGCGGTTCTTGATTCCCCCAAGCCAGGGGCGATTTCTGAGTGCTTAGCCAGGAGTAACCCCTGAGCATCAAATGGGTGTGGCCCAAAAAAACAAACAAACAAAAAAGAAGTGATTATTACTTACTTATTTCTTGTAAATTCAATCTGTGTATTCTTCTGTACATTTCATTCCACCTGGCACAATAAATAAGCTTTGTTCTTTGAAGTGCTGATAATTTTTATTTTGATTTAGATAGGTTAATAGATAATTAGTTAGAAGTTCTGAGTGAAATGCTGAGGTTGGATCCAAAGAAATTATTTTCAAAAGCTAATAATCAAGAATAAGCATGATTGAACTTTGAGGTAGGTGGTGTTTTCCTTCTGCTGAATCATCTTCAGAAGTCCCATTTGTTTTCTTGAAATATTTCTTACCACTGACAAGTTTTTCTCAGGAAAAGATCTGATCAGTTTCAGATTCTAGTAAATTTTATGGCAATAGAGCCATTGTTTTTTAATTTGGTATTTAATTCTGTCAATAGACAATAGAAGAGCAAATGGAGAATTTGAGGGAAGAAGAAGGTACTTTCCAGTGAAGGTATAAACTTGCAACAAATATAGTAAAAACATGAGTAGAGTCTGTTTTTTGAGGGAACTTAACATACTCTGAGAACTTCTAAAGTCATAAAGTGCTTTCCTGTTGTTCTCAGATATACCAGCAAATTATACTTACATTCTACTGCATACTTATTTTATGGCTAATTTATGGTTTTAGTTTTCAAATAACAAATTATCCTTTACACGAGAAGCAGAAAGCCTTTTTAAATGGACAAGTCTCATATTTTTGACTAAATGCTATTTTCTTCTATTGGCTAAGAAGTAGAATCATGTAGCATTGATCCTTCACATCATACCACCTTCAAAATAATTATCTTCTATTATGTTTACTTGGAATCAACACCTTTCAGTGACACAACAGTACCTGGTTCCTTTTAGCTTTCTCATTTTTCGGTGGACTCCAGTCTTTCTCGTGGGCTATATCACCTACGCTTGATACTCTTGAACATATCTCTCTTTAGTTTATCTCATTTCTCTCATGCCTATGAATAAGAACCATATACTGTTTTTGTATTCAGTATAATTCACACCATGAATTTGTAACTCTAATTGCCTAATACATAATTGATTCACTTAACTTAAAAATATTAGGGAATTACATGTTTGTACAAATTGGTCTGCAAAATATATAACAAACTCTTAAAACCCATAAAGAAAACAAGGTAGCCAATTAAAACGAGAGAGTCACATGTAAGAAAAAAGAGATTAAAATTATACTTCACAAACTAAACCCAAAGTGGATTAAATTTCTTGAGTTTAAGCAGAATCTATAAAAATATTAACAAAAACATTGGCAAACTCTCCAGGAAATTGACTACAAAGTTGTCTTCAACAAGAAGACCACAGTGGCAAAGACACACAAAGACAACAATTAAACAAGTGAGACTCCTTTAAATCAAAAAGCTTTAGCATAGTGAAAGAAATTCAATCTAAAATTAAAAGCACTTTACTGAACAGGAGATAAAATATTTGCACCCAAAATAGCAGAGAAAGGGTTGATATGCAATATGATATTCATAAAACTCAACAAACAAATCCACTACCCCATTCACAAGTGGGTGAGAAGATAAACTGATATTTTGCCAAGGAAGACATACATATGGCCAATAGATATATGGAAAAATGCTTATCACTTATGATTAGGGAAATGCAAATCAAAATACAATTGACAAATATATATAGCTTCATGCTTGTGTGAAAGGCACATATCAAAAGTCTGGAAACAACCAGTGCTGCAGTAAGAAATGAACCTTAATCCACTGTGGGTAGGAATGTTATCTGGTTCAGTTCTATCTCTATGTAAAGCAAGTTTATTATGTTAGTAGGGCAAACCAAAACTGCCAACAATCTCTACTGTCTTTATCAGAGAAGTTACATAGCTGATCAATATCAATATTGGTTTTGTTTTTTGGAGCTAATATAATTCACTAAGCATGGCGCTGGAAGGTGATAAAGTGTTATGTATGAAACTCTATCTACAACAGTACTGTAAAACACAATGCAAAAATTTATCTTAAAAAAATAAAACTGTTGGGCTGGAGTAATAGCATAGCTGTAGGGTTCTTGTCTTACATGAGGCCAGGTTCAATACCTGGCATCCTACATGGTCCCCAAGCCTGCCAGGAGCGATTTCTGAGAGCAGAGCAAGGAGTAACACAAACACAGCCAGGTATACTTCCTAAAAAAACAAAAACAAAACAAAAAAAAAACTGCCTTGTTGATTTACATAAACTTCATAATTGACTATTCTAGTCCTTGAAGAATTTTCTCTAAATTTGGATAATATTGCATTGAATCTATATAGTAGTTTAGGTGATCTGGTAATTGTGATGATATTGATTCTTCCCATTTATGAGCATAGAATGTTATTCCATTTCCTTAGGTCTTCTTCAATTTTTTAAGTGTTTTAAAATTTTTGTGAACAGTTTTTTCACCTCTTTTGTTAAATTGATTCCTAGGTACTTGATGATTTTGGACACTATTTTAAATGAGATAGGCTCTTTTTATGTCTTTCACTTCTGACTTACATTGGCCAACTTGGGATCATTCCAGCACCCCATATGGTCTGCTGATAAGGAATTATTCCTGAGTGCAGAGTTAAAAGTAATCCCTGAGTACCATCAAGTGTGACCTAAAACTATATAATTAACATTATTAAATAGAAATTTATTGCATAAATCAAAGGATAATTTAGAATTTATCATACCACTAGTTATTACTAATTATGACCAATTAATTCAGTTTGGAAAGAGTAGCTTAAGTTTGAACACAATTTTAGCTGCTTTGAAACCAGATAAAAGTAGAATATTCTTTGTCAAAGGACATTGCGATGCATGCTCTTCAACTATTTCCACCCTGTTTTGAGGATATTGCATCACAGGATGGATGTGTAGGAGATAAGCTGAAGGTTCACAGTATGGATACAGACTTATATTCATGAAGGCTGATGACCTTATGATCTTTTCACAGGATCATTATCAACATCAAGATGTTTGAATTGTTCTTTAGTTTTGGCAAAAAAAATAAAATAATTTAATTTACTTTTAGAACTTTTTGCTTTCCTAGGTTAGTGGAGGATTTTTATCTAAACCAGTTATACTTTATTTTTCAGAATAAAGCCAAAGAATAAATATGGTTTTAAGTTACTAATCCCCAAAATAAGAAAGAAGAAAGTTGTGTAAATAGAAATTCAAAGGGATTTTTGATACAGGAAATTTAAATTCCCTGTTTTTCCCCATCAAGAGAAAAAAAATGAAGAAGCATGTTAAGGCTTTTACTTTAAATTATAAAAACGAACAATGGGAGTGCTCCTCTTTTTATTTTCTTGAACATTTCTGTGAGTTTAGTTTTCTTGAATCATATATGTTCGGATAATTTATGCATTCATTCTTATCTGTTCTCAGGAAACTTTTAATTTCTTCCTTAAGCTTATCTTTGACCCAATGATTCAATAGTATTTTTTTTAGTTTTTAAGTGAGTGAGGTTTCTCAGATTTCTATTTGTAATTTATTTCTGCCTTCAAAGCATTGCAGTCCAAGAAGATAATTGAGATGATTTCTAGCCTCTTGATTTTGTAGAGTTTTATTTTGTCTTCACATGTAATCTGAATTAAATATGTCTCATGCTTACTGATGAATATTTACTCAGTTTTCCGAGAATGGAGAGTCACACATGTATACTAGCTCATTTCTTCCATTTCTTTCTCCAAGGTCAATTTTTCTTATTGTTCTATCTTCTAGATATATTCAGTGGTGTGAGAGTTGTTAAAATATTCCACTACTTAGGGCCCGGAGAGATAGCACAGCGGCATTTGCCTTGCAAGCAGCCGATCCAGGACCAAAGGTGGTTGGTTTGAATCCCGGTGTCCCATATGGTCCCCCGTGCCTGCCAGGAGCTATTTCTGAGCAGACAGCCAGGAGTAGCCCCTGAGCACCGCCGGGTGTGGCCCAAAAAAAAAAATTCCACTACTTAATGCAGTTAGGCCTGAACATTGGCATAATTATTTGGCTTAGGCCTCAGAAGAATGGGCATCGCCCATACACACATGAACAATGGATACCATCTATGGAAACAACTACAATTTTCTATAACATTACCAGGATCCAATTCTCTACCAGAGAAGACCTACTACTGCTCTGGCATTGACTTACTCCAAAGAGTGCTCTCAACACCCAGACGACTCAGCAACAGCCTGCTTGCAGGGCAGATGGCTCCGCCTCTAACGGTGTGCTGAAACTAGAGGATGCTCCACATCAGCCTGACTTCTATGAAAGAAATGCATAGAATCCAGAATCTTTAAATATAGGAACCTGATACCAACAACAGCTAAAGTGTGAAAAAGTTTCACCGGGACCACGGAGAATGACTCTGGTTGGACAGACTGGTATGCCTGGAGCCCAGAGTCGGTCTTATGCCAATAAACCTCGGGGTGAGGCTTTCTTGAAATCAGGCCAAGGATTTTTTTTTCTGTTTTCCCCATATTTTTTCTGGGCCTATGCAAACAACGGCGATTGCCACTGTCACACCGTTACTATTTTTTCTTTAACCCTTATCCTTAAAAAAAAAAAAATTTACTGAACTTAAAAACAAATAACTGTAGTAGAATGCCTGTCTCCAATACAGGCAGGGAATGAGGGGGGGGGGCTTGATAGGGGGGAATGTTACACTGGTGAAGGGGAGTGTTCTGTTTGTGACTGTAACCCCAACTATAATCATGTACTTATATAAAAATATATAAAAAATAAATAAAGAAAAATAAAAAAATAGATAAAGAAAAAATATTCCACTACTATTATGTGGCTGTTGATATCTTTTGCTCAGGTTTATTATCAGTTGCTTTATATAGTGTCATGGTCCATTACTTGGTTATGCATTAATGTGTTTATTCTTTGATCATTATATAATGTCTATTTATGTCCTTTAGTTTTAGTTTTAAGTCTTTCTTTGTGACCTAAATATGGTCATCCTGGCCTTCCTTTAGGCAATTATTTGCTTTTAAGTTTTTATTGTAAGCTCAGTATGACTTTTCAGATTTGTCTTGTAAGTAGCAGAAGATTGGACTGATTTTCTCATCACTCTATTTCTTTTGATTCATTCTATTGCATGAATGAAATACTGAAATAAATAAATGTATTGCCAGGTTTTTATATGGATTATGAGTGTGATGTTTATATTAGCTTTCAACCATTTTTAATATTCATCTCTTATAATTTGACATTTGCTTTTTATGAAATATAAGGTTCAAACTATCTTTTCTTGCTATATCCTTTATGCATATTCTTTATTGTGTTCCTTCCTTATGTAATTAAACTCTGAAATTCTGAGTCCATATATCTTTTGAAGTTCAAAACAAGTGAGCCTAATTATACAAGATTTTTATTATTATTACTATTATTATTTCCCCCTACTTTTATTATTTTACTATCCTAAAGTAGGGTTTCTTTGCCTTCTACAGAAAGATGCTTAATGCTTCTTACAGGGTTGGCTTCTTGTCCATGAAATTTCTGATATTTATATTTAAATTGTTTTGTTACTCTTTGAGCTGTATACATAGTTAGAGGATATAAGGTGCTTTCCTTGAATGTGATTGGCATTTGTTCAAATCTTTGGCTACACAGAGTCCGCTCAGCACCTGAATGATACCTGAGCTCAGCACTAGAAGTAGGCCCTGAGCACCACCAGATGTGGCTCCTATCCAACACTCTTAACAAATTTCCAATATACATTTTCTATATCTTATGAGAATTTCTAGTTAAAAATCTCAATTATAACTAATTGCAGTAGTAGATTTTCTGAAAAGATAAATGTATCAGGGCTGGACAGATAGCACAGTGGGTAGGGCATTTGCCTTGCTTGTGACCAGCCCAGGTTCAATCCCCAGTATCCGATATGGTCCCCTGAGCCTCACAGGAGTGATTTCTGAGTCAGGAATAATCCCTGAGTGCTGCCAGGTGTGACTTAAAAAGATATACATATGTGTATGCATATATACACAATATAATACAATATATATGTATGGTCTCTAATAAGAGCACAATGTTTCCATTAAAGTATTTTATTAATTTTTATATAGTCTGTATTAATTTGCCAATGCTATTATGTCAAAGTACTGTCAAACGGGTGAATTGCACTATTGAAACTTAATGCCTGATAGTTTTAGAGTAATAATACAAAATCAAGGAAACAGTAGGTGGATTTATTCAAAAGGTTCTTCCACACAACTGTCTAGGTTCTGAGCATTTGCTGGTAATCTTGTCCAATTTTTGGCTTAGGAGGTTTCACCTTTATCTCTGACTTTATTTTTAAATGTGATTTCCATTTACATGTTTTCAGTTTCCCATCTTATACATGGACATAAATGATACTGAATTAGGTGCCCACCTTACTCTACTATGACCTATATATTAACTAATTACACCTATAGAGTAGACCTATTTCTAAATAAGTTCATGTTCTAAGGTAGTGGGAGTTTGTATTATAAAATATCAATCTGGGAGAGAGTGGACAAAATTTAGTCCATAATATAAGCTAATAACACATGCAACTTAGAAGTTTTGTAAATAAAGTTGAATATGTAAAACCTTCCAATTATTTCACCTATTTTTAAGCTAGAGGAAGCAGATTAGCAATAAATCTGAAGGAAAGAAAACCTGGGAAATAACCTGTGGAAGGTTGCTTTTTTTTAGCTATTACATGTAACATTACTCATGACTACAAGATATTTGTCTCACAAATAATGTACAGGATCAATAGACATTCTTGAGACAAAGTAGAACATCTCAAAATTCTTTCTTTGTAACTTTCCCTCTGAATCTCAAAGAGCTTTTATAGATAAGACCATACTCTGTATCCTACTACCTAGTTCAGTTGTATACTCAACATTACTTCAGAAGCTACTCTTGGTTTGGAACTCAAGAGTTATTCTTAGCAATTTGGAGGGGGTGCATGCATGTGGAATGAGGAATTAAACTCAGATGTCTGACATGCAAAATGTGTGCAAGTTCAGCACTGTGTGCTATCTCTCAAGCCAAAATATTAATTTGTAATTTCTAAGACAAATGTGTGATTAGTTACCTAGACCTTCTTTAGTTATCTAAACCAACTTTTTACTTGGTGATATAAAGTGGTTGAGAAGGAAGAAACCTATACTAGTTAAATTACATAAAGCAGTTTATCAACAACATGTTATGTGCTCACAATTGTTTCTGACCATCTCTTGGTAAATGAAGTCTTAGAGGAGGAAGGAAAATAAAAGTAAAAATATGCATATTTTTTCTAGCACAAACACTGTCATCTCTCTCTTTCTACCTATAGATAGACTAACTGTATGTCTCTATATGTTAAGATATTATCTCTTCTATTTTTTTGTTTGTTTTGAGGCCACACCTGGTGACGCTCAGAGGTTGCTCCTGGCTATGTGCTCAGAAATCACTCCTGGCTTGAGGGATCATATGGGACACTGAGGGATTGAATCGTGGTATGTCCTATGTTAGCCACTTGCAATACAAACACCCTACGGCTTGCACCACCACTCCAGCCCCTATCTTTTCTATTTTTAAGGTATCAGATTACATATACCACACATACCATTCAGTAATTTTTCAGAGGGTGTTATCCAGTTGTGCTTATTGACTAACTCCTTGGATTACTCCAAGTAGTGCTTAGGGTATCATACTTGGTACTAGGGCTTTAATTGGATTGAGTTGTATGCAAGGCAAACATCTTAGTATCTATCACCAAAGTAACTACTCAGTAAAAAAAAATTTTTTTTTTTGGTATTTGGGTCACAGCGGGCAACGCTCAGGGGTTACTCCTGACTCTATACTCAGAAATCGGCCCTGGCAGGCCCAGAGGACCACATGGGATACCAGGATTCGAACCACTGTCCTTCTACATAAAAGGCAAATGCCTTACCTCCATGCTATCACTCTGGCCCCTCCGTAAATATTTTAAGAAGGAATGTAAGAGAGAAGCAAAAAGTAGAAGGTGAAAGAAAAGAAATAAAAACAAAAAAATAAGAAAAGAGGACAGAAAATAATAATGGAAGAAGGGGCATAAGGAGATAAATAGGCAGTATCAGGTTATTTATAAAATATTCGTGATGGAAAAGTGACAGTGGTGAAGGGTGGTGTAAATTTGATGACTGAAACCCAATTACAAACATTTTTGTAACCACTGTGCCTAAGTAAAGTTATTATTCAAAAATATTTAAAAAAAATCACTCTACACTCAGTAAATCAGATTGTAGGATTTCACTGATGTGACTAATATGATTTTGTCTGAGATAGTTTCGTAAAGATAGATTTAACTCCACCCTGTCATCAGCCACCACTGATTCATTCCTTTTATGTGTTTCTATAGGAGTTCCTTTATTCCATGTACAGAGTCAGGAAGCTTTTTCTATATGACCCAATTTTTCTAGGAATTTGAAAGTTTTCATCTGTTTCTATATTACAAAAACCACAAGTTAACTTTTCCTCTAACCCAGTCTTACAAAATATCTGTTATGTTTTACACAGTTGACAGCATTATTGATGTCATCAAGAACCCAACAAGAAGTAATCTTGGAAAATACCTTCTAGTGGTGGAAAAATAATCACTAAAGATAAATATGCAAACTATAAAGTATGGTAGAAGACAGTAAGTGTTATAACAAATCCCAGCTAAATGGCAGGAAGAAGTAAAGAATGTGACAAAGAGTGGAACAAAACATCAATGAGATTGTACTCCAGAAATAGGCCCATGAAATACTGGATTCCATTAGTTTAGAAGAGGATCTCGGCATTTTCCTCTCTAGAAAATCTCATTTCTGCTTTAAAATGTACTTCTGTCTCCTCACATCTCTCTAAGTTTATTTAAATAAAATTACTTTACATCACTAAAAATATCATTAAAAAGATCTTGTAGATTGAAATATCATATACAAGCAAGTATAATAATTATCCCTCATTGTAACCTAAATGAAAACTTAAGCAGCTCAAGTGTAATGGCATTCTTTGATTAAGATATTTAATTTAATTATGTTCAACTTTATACTTGTAAAGTGAAGAGTAAGCAATAAATAATGAATAAATGTTGCATATCTGCTTCACACTTGAAGAATAAATCTATTAATCAAGTAAAATAAAAAACACTTTCTAAGGTTGGATTAATATATGTGCAACTAAAACTTTTTTTTCAATCAATTTTATACCAATTTTAGCTCCTTGTTTTGTCATTGTTCTAGTTCTGTCCTGATCTTTGATATTCAGGTGTTTAAATTGTTTATGTAACTTTTATCTTAAGACACCATCCAATTGATCAAACAATTTCAAAAAAAGAAAAGAAAAGAATTCGTGGGGCCAGAGCAATAGCACCAGTAAGGCCTATTGCCTTATCTATTGCCTATTGTCTTGCACGTGGTACACCCAGGTTTGATCCTTAGGCATGCCATATGGTCCTCTGAGCACAGAGCCAAGTGCCGCCAGGTGTGGCCCTCAAAATTTTAATGAGAAACAGTGCTGGTCTCTTCTTTCTCTTTCTTTCTTTCTTTCTTTCTTTCTTTCTTTCTTTCTTTCTTTCTTTCTTTCTTTCTTTCTTTCTTTCTTTCTTTCTTTCTTTCTTTCTTTCTTTCTTTCTTTCTTTCTTTCTTTCTTTCTTTCTTTCTTTCTTTCCTTTCTTTCTTTCTTTCTTTCTTTCTTTCTTTCTTTCTTTCTTTCTTTCTTTCTTTCTTTCTTTCTCTTTCTTTCTTTCTTCTTTCTTTCTTTCTTTCTTTTTCTTTCTTTCTTTCTTCTTTATTTCCTTTTTCCTTTTTTCTTTCTTTTCTTTTTCTTTCTTTCTTTCTTTCTTTCTTTCTTTCTTTCTTTCTTTCTTCTTTCTTCTCCTCTTTCTTTCTTTCATCTATCTTTCTCTTGTTCCTTCTTTCTTCTTTTTTTGTTTTTTTCTTCTTTCTATTTCTCTTCTTTCTCTCTTTCTCTTTCTTTCTCTCTCTCTTTCTTCTTTCTTTTTCTTTCTTTCCTTCTTTCTTCCTTTTTGGTTTTTTGGGTCACATCCGGTGACACTCAGGGGTTACTCCTGACTATGTGCTCAGAAATCGCTCTTGGCTTGGGGAACCATATGGGACGTCCGGGGATGGAATCGGGGTCTGTTCTAGGACAGCCACTGGCAAGGCAAACAAATGCCCTACTGCTGTGCCACCGCTCTGGCCCCAAGTGCTGGACTCTCTTAACCAAATTAAAGATGCCAAACAAAAACACTAAATTATTTTTTACTTTTTCTACTCTGGAAAAGCACTTTTTTTTTCTTGAATGGGTATAATTATCCACCTCTTTTTGCCTCCTTTTATTTCCCAAATAAACTTTTTTTTTGTTTTACTATTTTGAAAAAGCAAAACAACCTACTTTTCATGTATGGTTACATGTCTATATATTCATTATACATATAAAATATACAAAATTTCCAAAAAAAAAAACCTCACAAGATATAGAACTGTCTTCTCTGATAATTTTTCTTAGCCTAAGTAAATGGAACATCTCTTTGACAGCTCTTACTTTATTTTAAAATGGGAATATTAAAAACACAGACTTTCCACTTGGAAAATTGAGGAATTTTTTTTTTTTTGAGTGGGGAGGAATGAGCAAGAAACATTGAGTCACTTTTGACCATACCTGCTGGTGCTTAGGGATTAGACCTAGTATGCAGGAGGATCACACATGGTGCCAGATATCAAACCCTAGATAGCTATATGTAGGGAAAGTGCCTTACCCACACTGCATTATCTCTATGAACATGTCTGAAGTTTATTGATCTTATAAATTTTAATTTTGCTTTTACTATCGTGCTGTGCCAATTGGTACTCTTATGCGAAATCAATGAGCATAATTTTTTTTTAACAACCAATTATAAAATCACTGGTTTAACTTGAAAAGAGCTGTGGTGAGAATATTTACATTTCATATTGGCAAATGCTAGTTGTCAGCTTTTGGTTTTGTTTTGCTTTGTTTTTGAGAGAAAGACTTGATGAATACAGTATTCACCAACTTTGTCTTCTTCAATGTAATGATTATGAAGTCCTAGGCTAGATTTCAACTGCAAGGAGTCTGACTTTTGTTTTAGCTACTATGCCTTTTAGCCTCAGACCAGTTTCCTCAAGTATTGGTCCTATTTATTTGTCAAGCAGGGCAGATATAGTAAAATACATCTTTCCTGGGAAATGCAGTTGGCCTCTGCCAGGTGACTTTATCTCTTGAATTCTCCAAGGACCGTATTGATTTTCTTTTGATCTGTCCAGCATGAATGCATCCACCTACCAGCAGTTTCTCTTTACTTTGAGTCAAATCAACATTGTGTTCTGATGACTTTCCCCACCTCCTTCAGTTCTTTCTTCTTGTTCTCTCACTTGCATTTACTCATATAAACTAGCATATTTAATTTTATCATGACATCTGCTTCTCAGAAAATCTGGGATAACTCATATATAACACAAATACATCTTGGATCCCCCTAATTAAATCAGAGAATTATTGCACTGCCCTGTATTTCATCATACCCACACACTCACCAACATTGATTTTGTTCATCATCCTTAATGCATAATAAACAAAATAGTAAGATGACTTTCCAGTTTTTTATAAATTAAAGTAAAATATATGTTTTGAAAATGTTACTATATGTTTGAAAATATATATTTGAAACATAAGGTTTTTTTTGTGTGTGTGGTTTTTGGGTCACACCCAGCAGTGCTCAGGGGTTATTCTTGGCTCTAGGCTCAGAAATTGCTCCTGGCAGGCACGGGGGACCATATGGGACACCGGGATTTGAACCGATGACCTCCTGCATGAAAGGCAAACGCCTTACCTCCATGCTATCTCTCCGGCCCCTCAAACATAAGTTTTAGCAAAGCTTTCAAGTCAGGAAGCAAAATATTAATAGTAATACTCTAGAATCCTCTTTCATGCTGTTTAAAATTGTTTTCTAAAACATCATGTATATTTTCCTTAGTTTCTAACTGATACCTATTAAATGTGGGTAATCCCTGAAAATTTAGCAAACCTGCGGTCATTTGCTATCTGTTTTTTTAAATAATAATTTTTATTTTGACCAAAGTGGGTTACATATCTTTTACAGTAATATTTTAGGTACATATTGACATTAAATCAAGGGAATTACCACCACCAAAGTTGTCCTCCCTTCACCCCTGTTCTCAGCATGCATCCCATATTTCCCTCCCTTATCCCCTGGGCTGCTAGTACAAGTGGTCCTTTCTATGTCTAACTTGTTGTAGATTGAGTATCGATTCTGTTGTCGTTGGATTGGGTTTGGTATTTAAGTCTGATCATTTTTATTACTATTTAGTGATCATACAACTGTTTGGTCTTGGTGCCCTCTATTGTTTCCCCTTCAAATTGAAAGGCGGAACAAGTTGGTTCAAGTTATGTGGTTCTGTTTGAGGAAAAGAAAAAATAAAATGGGGGTAAAAATCAAGTAAACAAAAAATGGATGGAGTCCTTCTAGAAGCTAAAAATATTAATTTGAGAGAAGAAAGGTAAAAAGTAAGAGAAACACATCAAGAATACAAAAAGAAAAATCAAACAAAAAAATCCAAAAATGCATCACAGCAATAAAGACAAACACCACACACTAACCACGGTACTGAAATAAAAACAAAACAAAGCGCAAAAAATAAAAACAACAGCAACAACAATAACAAACCCCCCAAAAAATTATTTTGTGCTGCTTTTTTTCTGCATAGGCACACTAGTAGATATTGGGGGAAATTAGAAAGGAAATTTCCTTGGCGTAATGAGTATTGAGAAATCATTATTTTATTAAGCTTCCTTGTGACAGCAAAGTTAATACAGTCTTAAGCAATTCTAGCTTGCTACATTATTACCACAGGCAAAAGAAAAATCATTTTAATTCTTTCTTCTAATGTTTTAAGACATATGTAGCTTCAGAAACAAAATGTATGTTACATTAAAAAAATTACTATTGGGGCTGGAGTGATAGCACAGTGGTAGGACATTTACCGTGCATGCGGCTAACACAGGACGAACCTGGATTCAATCCTCGATGTCCCATATAGTCCCCCAAGCCAGGAGCCATTTCTGAGAGCATAGCTAAAAGTAATCCCTGAGTGTTACCAGGTATGGCCCAAATATCCACCCAAAAATTACTTATTTACCAATGTCTCAAGAGAGTAATATTTTGCTTAGGTAACTAAAAGTATAAATTGATTTTTTTCTACTTTTCTAGAAAAAAAATCAATCATGAAAATTAGTTGATTCAGTATATTCAATATACACTGCATTATAACATTATACCAATCATAATTTAAGTTGTATACATTTTTCTTATTATCTTTTGATGCCTTTTTAATTTCATGGAGATTTGTCTACATGCTTACAATTACATCTTCATAAAATTAGATTTGTAGTCACTTATCTCTTTAATACCTAAAAGGTCTGGAAAATAGATCGAATGTTCCAGTATATGTCTAAGATTGTATATATCAAAATAACATGTTTTATATATAATTTTACTATGATTTCTGTAGAAAATAAAGCAAAAAATTTAAATTAGCAAGTGAACTGGATTTTCCTACTATATTACTATATTACTATAAATACTTCTTGTATTTTCTCATGCATTTTTCCTATTTGCTTTGTTTACTTAATGCCATACCTCCAATTTTATTATTTTGTTGTCTTTTGGTGAACTACTTTGGAAAAGTATGAAAAATATGGAAGAAAAACATTTGAACTTTTAAAAACTAGCAATAAAGACTAAATAAAAATTTAATATGTTAATTTATTATTAAGATTATTGAAATTCTCCAGTTTATTTCAAATGTTCTCCATATTGTTTAGACATGGACAGAGGTCTGAAGCACAAATTGGATGTACAAGAAATAGACTTGATCTATGGTGCCAAAGACCCCTTCCCAAAGGACATCTAGTTGTTTTCCTGTTGTCCAATGCTATTGAAGCATCTCTGGTAGGCCAAGCAGCACTTCTCCAAACTCCAAGTTGATTCATACTCTCCATGTCTCTAATAATGTTTATAGATTCTACCTACATCATCTTGATTACTCTTCACTAAGCATCTTCATTCTTCAGAGTCTAATATACACTTTCTTCACAAACTATTCTAGTTAGGTTAGATAATTCCTTGCTCACTGCTCTGAGGGACCCTGAATTTGCCTATTAATAATTTATTATAACATTTTGGTAACAGTTAACACTGTGATTGTTCCTCAAGATAGATTGCAAAAGGGGAAAAGGCTGAACAAAGGGAAGAAAGTTAGATGAAGAAACTTGAATTTGAAAAGAAAAATATGAAAATTAATTAAAACTGAGGGTGAAGACTTCATAATATGACTAGAGAATAAATTAAGCAAGGAGAAATCATCTCTTGTGGAAATAATATTTATAAGGACAGTGGATACCAATTTACATGTTCAGTTCATTATTGCTGTGTATCACTCATTAATTTTTATTCATGTTACTTTATTATGCAAATTTAAATTAGCAATGTTCCTGGGGTGTTAGGAAAGTGAATGAATTTTGCTCTACACAACAGAAAAGCAGTGAAGTCTCATAGGAAATGTAGGTTGTGATGTGAGCTTAGTGAGAAAGTAAAAGAAAAATCATTATGATTTAAAAATTTATTTATGGTCCCGGAGAGATAGCACAGCACCGTTTGCCTTGCAAGCAGCTGATCCAGGACCAAAGGTGATTGGTTCGAATTCCGGTGTCCCATATGGTCCCCCGTGCCTGCCAGGAGCTATTTCTGAGCAGACAGCCAGGAGTAACCCCTGAGCACCACCGGGTGTGGCCAAAAAAAAAAAAGCCAAAAAATTATTTATAATTGGCTTTTATACATAAAATATTTCAGCACCAATCCCACCACCGACATTAATCTCCTTCCACCAATGTTCCCAGAATTTATCCCTTGCCAACTCCTCCCACCCCAGTCTGCCACCATAATATCAACCTTGTTAAGTTTGGTAGCTAAAAGTTTAGGACTCATGATTTCATTGTTGTTGTCTCTGTGCTTAGATATTTAGTTCTCTCCTTTCTTAACCCAAACAATGCACCTGAGACCCCATGACTCCAGTCCCCCCATTATTTCATATTTATCTTTCTCCTCCACTCAATTTATTTGTTAAAAGTTTAGGATTCATGATTTCATTGTTGTTGTCTCTGTGCTTAGATATTTAGTGCTCTTCTTTCTTAACCCAAACAATGCGCCTGAGACCCCATGACTCCTGTCCTCCATTATTTCATATTTATTTTTCTCTTCCACTCAATTTATTTCTTTCTACTCACTATACCTTGTGGACAAGAGTTTTCTTGACAAGTCCCATGTATAACATTGTATTTCTTCATGCAGTTATTCTAAATACCATAAATAAATTAATAATTATGTATTTATCCTTCTTCAGGTTTCCTTCATGTAACATAAGATCTTCTAGTTCCATCCATGTTGCAAAAAACTGGATTGTATCATTGTTTACAGCTACGTAGTATTCCTTTTTATATATGTACTGCATCTTCATGATCTACTCTTCTGTTGTTGGACATCTAGGCTGATTCCAACTATGTAATTGTACTGAGTTCTGCTGTGTATAGTGGTGTGTATACATCTTTTGGGATGAATGTTTTACTGTCCTGGGAATAGATACACATAAGTGGGATTGCTTAGTCATAGGGCAGCCTGATTCTGAGTTTACAAAGAATTTTTCATACTGTTTTCCATGTGGATTGGACCAAACAGCACTGCAACCAGCAATGGATGAGAATTCCTTTATACCACATGACCACCAACATAAATTATTTCCAATCTTCTTGATATACACCATCTTTAGTCATTTCTCTAATGATAAGTTATGATGAGCATTTTTCATGTGCCTATTGGCTATCTGTTGTTCTTCCTCAGAGAGGTGCTTGTTCACTTCCTCTTTCCATTTTTATAGAGCTTTTAGATTTTGTGAGGTTAATCTTTGTGAGTACTTTGTATATACATCTCATATAACCCTTTATCTGAGATTTTGAGTGAGAATACTATCTCCCACTCTGTTGTCTTTTAGTTTTAGTCCAGATTTAAATAATGATAAAAGGCAAGGTGGATAAATGTGAATACATGTTCTCAGTTCACATTAGTAAATTGGATTTCTTTGAAATTATTGATAATTATTTTTCATTGTTTCTAGAAATATAGGCAGAACACTCTAAGACCTAGACTTCAAGGTACTCTTCAATGATATGATGCCAATGGCAAAAGCTATTGAACAAATGGGACTATATCAAGCTCTGATTCATATTAAAGGCCTCTTCTAATTTTAGACTTACATACAAAATATGAAGCAAAATATGCACACTTTTTAAATCAAATAGGATTTAATATAAGCAAGGAGGTTGAAAACAACATTTATTTATTTATTGGTTTATAATCATACCCAATAGTAATAGATGGAAGAGCTCCCAGATCAGCGCAGGAGTCACTACCCCGATGTTTGGGGACCATGTGAAATCATTAATTGGACTCTAGGCCTTTTCAATCAAAGTATGTGTTTAGTCAGTTGAACCATCTCATTCTTCCCTCATACTAATACATTTTAAGACTATCAAAAAAAAAGACAAACACTTAATAACTTAGGTAACAAATTTATTTTAATGCTATATATTTCAGTGTCAAACATAAAAACAACTTAACATTGACAAATTAAGTTGGTGTTAAACCAATACCTTAAATAAAATTCATAGACTCTCTGTGTATATAATAATATAATAGTCTTTTATATAATATAATATATTGCAAGAAATTAGAAGAAATTACAGGACAATTGATATTGTCTTGTGAATTTTAGTTGCTTACTAGTTCAATTATAATACCTTTATTATATACTTTTATTAAAGAAGTATTTGTGTTTCATCTGAAAATATTACCAAGTATCCTGTTTTATTGTTTGTTTTAATATAACCAAATCTGGCAATTTGGATCAAAATACAGTACTCTGAGCAAAAACAGTTCTTTGATATATCATTTAACATGTAAACAAATATAAGTTTATTCCCATCTTTCCTATTATTTTCTACTATCCTGAAAAAGCTTCCCTTCTTGATTTTTCAACTTTACCACAAAATTATTGTTTTATGTTTAAATAAATACATAAATAATAAATAGGTGAATAAGTTACATTTAAAGCCACGTCTTCCAAGTCCTCATGTGAGGATGTGTGGTGACTCACATATTTCTTTCTAAAGAATAAGGAAGAAACTGAGGTAAAATTGAAAAGGGAATCATGGATTCTGTCCAGATTTGGACTGCAGTATTTCTGTCCCTCCAAATATAGTATTTCCAACTATATTTAAATTTTTGGTAAAAATTTTTTTCTTAATAAAAATGCTTTAATTATTAGATAAAATAATATACCTGGAAATTTGTAAAAAAAATTCATTATTCTACTAAAATTTAAAATCAGACTGACATTCTGAATTTCATTTGACACCACAACAGTAGATTTGCACTATAAATTAACTGTTAAAATAAATTTGTTTGAAGTTTCATTGGCTTCTTTGCTAAAGTACTCTTGGAAACAATGGATATCCATTTTTTCTTATGACGGTTTCTTCTCTATTCTGAAAATCAAGACAGAATTAAAAAATTAACAATGCTCTCATAAGGACAGTACCATTCTTAAAAATATACTTGCTAGAAAAATGATTTTCTGAAATATTCATGCATTAAATTGCCACATATTTTTACCTATAAATTAACAGATAAATATAAATTATCACTCAAACCAGGATGCTTCTGATCCTAAAAAGTAACTATAACAATGCCTAGGGAAAAGGCATAAAGTCATATTTCCAAGTGTAAACTTAGATATATGAACTCCACAAATATATTACTGCTGGTAAAAAGAGTTATATACCTAAAAGAAAAATTTATAGCAAGGCAGGAAATGTATTGACTAATTTTTGTACTAATTGTCTCAGAATAATTTCAAAGAAATTTTCAAAGAAAATAATTGTTCTTTTGTCCTTTGGACATTACCCAGCTGTGTTCAGGGTTGAACACTTTCAGGGGTTGGTTTCTCCTAGCCTTGACAAAGGACGATGCAATGCTAGGAATTGAACTTGGGCCTCCTGCATGCAAAGCATGTGCTTAGACTCTTGAATTATTGCTGTGTTCTAAGAATCTAATTTTTGAACTGTTTGTATCAGGATAAATAAAGAATATGTATTTAGAGGAAAACAAAACCTTACCTCTCCAAAAAAATCTTCACAACCTTCTGCACCCACTTTTGGTTGGGATCCAGGCAGACCTCTACATCTGAGTCTAGCTTTACACTGAAATGAGAGAAATATGGGAAAATAGATCATGGGTTTTAGAGCTCTTTTTTGCCTTTTAAGTTAATTAAGGCATTAAATATAAGTTTAAAGTAATGAGTTATGGAAGATGCCATATTTGAACACCATGAAGACAAAGAAATATTCTTTTTTTGTTTTGTTTTGCTTACTACAATATGGCTAATAGGTAGAATTTTTATTTTCCATATTTCCACTTTTCAAGATTTGGTAAAGAAAAATATATAGTCACTTTTTATTAATTTTATTATACTAGTATTGTGTTTGCATTTCTGGGCCACACCCAGCAGAACTCGGGACTTAAGCCAGGCTCTGTATTCAGGCATCACTCCTGCCTGGCAGGCATCATTCCTGGCAGGAACCATATGCAGTGTTTAGGATCAACATAACTTTTGCTGGGTGCACAAAAGTGCTTTCCCTGCATACTATCTCTCTGGCCCTGATTCTTGCTTTATAAAATACTTACATGATTTCTGGATTTGGGCAGTGTGGTCCACTCTCAATCACTTTGAGTTCTTTTATAAGTTTGGGACTGAAAAATTTGGAGTGTGTCTCTATGCACTTGCATCGGAGTTCTGTACTATATTTTGTCACTACTGCAGCTGTGAAACAAAAAGCAATTAAGAATTAATTTTCAAGAACCACATCTTTAAGCACTTCCTCTTTAATTTTAATAAGATAATTAGGTGACTGTGTGCTTACTAAACATCACATCTTTACCCAAGTCTTCCTGAAAGTGAAAGCTGGATATTCATTTGGCCTAAGTTCAAACCTTTCTTGACATGTTAACAAAAATTCATAATGGATAAAAGAAAATGTAGAGTCTATATACTGTAAATATTGTGAGCAGTATTTGTTTCATAGGAGGGAATCTCAAGATCTATATTTTGTGAGGCAGATTTTAAACCAAACACTTAAATTTTTCAAGAAAATGGAATAAAGTTGCTTGAGATATCTTACTCAATGTTAACCTATAGCATGAGTAACTAACTACAGCTTGTAATTAAATATATTCTGTATCATAAATATTTATTAAATATGTGAGTAATGGAGATCATCATTATCTGCATTATAGCATATAATGCAGTAAGAGAAGCAGAATATCCTATAAATCAGCCTTTAAAATTTTTAGTGCCATAGTCTAAAAATAAGAAAATTTTAATTTAACATAAAATGATCATATTTTCTTTCCTTGAATAAAAATGGATGCCTCTTATCAAAGCCTTAAAGCTAACTCTGCATTCTGAGTTCTACAGTTAATACAGGAAAGTCCTGTAACTCAAGAAAATACTTACCTTCACACAGGACTGCAGAGAGGAGGTAAACTGCCAGAAGCCCAACAGCCAGCTTGGAAGTCATGTTTGCAAGTAGATGCTCTCTTTCTTGCTTCTTTCTGTCTCTTGTCCTGATGCTTGTGAGCAAGGCTGTCCTGGGGAACTGATGCTCAATGGAGAACACTTGTGGCTTTTTATACTATCACAACAGTAGGGGACATGTGTACTTTCATTCACCATTAGGTCAGAGGAAATTCCACAATATGTAACTACCTGCTGCCTGTTCTTTACGAACACACTTGAGTCATCAGAAAGCTCTGTGGGTTCATTGGCACATTCTCATCATGACTGAACTTTTATTCAATATGTTCAAATAATCTATTTTAAAGATTTTAAGGGCATATTTAAAATGTTTATCTTAATATGCTAAACATTTAAATATTCAAGCTTCTCAGTTTGATGCATTTTATCCATTGTATTCCATTTTTTATTAATAAATAACTATTATGATGATACATTTACACTACTACCTGGCAGCTGTTACAAGAATGTCTTTTATGATTATTCTTTTATGGCACAATTATTTTAAGTGAATAACAACAGCAATGAGAGTAAATAATCTAATTAATCTCTTTTATTGGGGAAATAACTTATTAAAGAATCACAAGAGAATCTTGTAAAATTTTCAAGAAATATTACTGCTTTAAGGATATATTGCAACTATACAGGAAAATTGTTTTCTTTTCTTAACTTTATTTATTTATTGGTTGGTTGGTTTGGGACCACACCCCAATGCGCTCAGGGGTCATTTCTGGCTTCTGCACTCATAAATTGCTCCTATTGGCTTAGGGGATTATATGGGATGCCAGGACTCTAACATGGTCCCACCTGGGTTGGCCACATGCAAGGCAAATGCCCTACTGCTGTGCTATCTCTCTGACCCCAGGATAATTGATTTCATATGTATAATTTAACAGAATTCAAAGTTATTCCTTTCACTTCAATTCTACAAATATATATCAAATGATTTATGATAAGTGGGTATCGGTATCTAGATATGGATAAGACTATGGTAAAAAAAAAATGTACCTCTCAAGTATGTAGGCTGGCTGGTGGGATGGAACCTGGGAACACTAATGGAGAGAAATTTACACCAATGTTTTCACCTCAACAATGATTAGCTTGTCCACCACCACCACCACTACCACCCACTCCACCACCAAAGAAAAAAATGATTACCTTGGTAAATCATGCTGCCTTTATAAAAAATTAAATATAGATGATGCAAGGGAAGAAAAATTAGTATAAGGACTGGACAATATTATTGAACAGACAAGTGGTACAAATATTCCAAAAGGTAAATAATTACAGAACCTACCCTAAATGCTTTTCATTTGATTACAATGTTGAAGGGTGGGAGAACTTTAAATGAGGAAGATTAAATTACACTCCTGGTAGGGATTATATTCAAGTACATATCAGGTAAAGTGAAACATGTTTATGCCTTGGAAATTGTTCATGTTCATGTTACTTTTTGGTTGGTTTGGAAAGGAATAAGATGGTATATAATATATAATAGAAAGGTAAGCAGTGTACTTAGTGGAAAAATCACTCAAGTTCAAATTGATTCAGTCACCTTTTGTAAAACTTTTTGAAGAATGTTTTTTTCCCTTTTCCTTATTTTTTCCTTTAATTAAATTTTCTTTTTATTGATGCTGGTGGTGTAATTACTGGGGGTCACACACACAAGTTGTGGCAATTAAAGAAAGTGCAGGATGGGGAAGGGGAGATGCTTTGGATTCCTGGTTGTATTACTTGAACATTTTGGTTATTGTGGTGACATTTAATTGTGGTGTGCCAGAGATCCCACTTTGTTGCAATGGCAGGGATTCCAAATGGCAGTAAAACTGGGATCACTCTGGCACATGCAGGGTAATCCTGGGGATTAAAGTTGTTTCACTGGATCAAGTGAAGTTATTTTCCACTGGGAAATTGTTTGGCCCCACCAATGTGTGAACTGTCATGTTTCTGTGTTTTAGTTTATAACATAACATGAGTTTAATAACTCCTACTTATCTGATGAAATTGATAAATGCAAACTTCCTTGACTCTTTATGTTATTGTTGGAGTGCCTCACCCAAGTGTGCTTAGGATGTATCCTGCCTCAGAATCATTCCTGGGCAATCATATGTAGTGCCATGAATAGAACTCAAGTCAGCTGCATGCAAGGCAAGCATCTTCCCACTGTATAATATCTCCAGCTCTCTTTTACCATTTTGATTATTTATTTTTTTCAGCCATACCCAGCTGAACTTAGTGCTTGCTCCTGACTATGTTTAGGGATCACTACTGGCAGGACTCAAGGAGCCATATAAGGCAAAAGCACCTTAACCATTAACTGAACTATCTTCATAGTTCCTCTATTACCTCTTACATGGATAAATTGTCAATATTTAAGAGCTCTGGTTGATAAATCTCATTTTTATCAACTGGTAAACTTCAAAGATAATGGATCAACAATTATTTACTAAAATTTTTATTTATTTTATACTTGTTTTGATTAAAGACTGATTTCTGAGATATAAGCTGAGCCAGGTTACAATGTGTAATATACTGATATAATAAAATTTAAACAACAGTCCTAGTAATATCTTGCCAAAATTAAATGTTAAGAGAAATGTTTAAGATAAATATTTGATTCAAAGCTACCTTTTAGTTTGAAATTTTAAGCTATATGAAGTTTTAAAATCTATAGAATTCCAAAGTAATTGAGAAAATAACTAGTTTAAATACATTTAAGATGTAAATTAAATTCTTAGACAAGTTACTGAAAATTAGACAAAGAACAACATCCCCTAACCTCATTTTCTTTAAGAATGAAACATGAGGGGCCCTCACCTTATTTTTTTTTTAAGAATAGAACATGAGGGGCCAGAGTGGTGGCATCTGCCTTGTGCTTGCTAGCCTAAGACAGACCATAGTTCGATCCCCTGGCATCCCATTTAGTCCCCCAAGCCAGGAGCAAATCGAGTGCATAGCAAGGGGTAACCCTTGATCGTCACCAAGTGTGGTCCAAAAACTAAAAAAAAAAAAAAAAGAATGGAACATGAATGCAGTCTTGAACAGCAGTTTCCCTGATTGTGTCTTTATTCTGTTACTTGTGTTGTCTACCCTTAAGGTCCTTGGTGACACAACTTTCTGTGAGCATTCATATCTGCTCCAATGTTGTCACCAATTTTAAGCCCTGAACAGATTTTTGGAGAGCTTGGAAAAGCCCAGGACACAATGATCAATCTACAATGATCAAATTCTCATGTCTATTTCCACAAAATTTCAGAACAAGATGCATGTAATTGAAGGTCTAAACCAGTCCAAGTTCAAATTTTCTGACCTCTAGAAAATCTACATTTCTAAGATATAAAGCTTTAGCAAAATTAATTCAGATGGATTTGAAGACTTGGTGGCTAAAACCAGCTCAAGCCAGATGATTCTGTAGCCAATATATCTTTAATTATGTCCCACTGGACCTAGCATTTCTGTCCTGAGAAACTGATACTAATCTTTACTCACCCCACCCAAATCTATCTCCTTATCTTATCTTATCTTATCTAAATAAATTATGTTTCTTATAAAAATCATGGAATATTAAACCATCTATTTTAAGTTCTATGTTTGGGTGTTGCTCCTGGAGATATTGCGGAACCATGAAGTGCCAGATATTGAACTCAGTTCTTTTTGTTTTTGTTTTTTGGTTTGTTTGTTTTTTATTTTTGTTTTCATTTGGTTTTTGGATCACACTGGGCAGCACAGTGGTTACTCCTAGCTCTACACTCAAAAATCGCTCCTGGCAGGCTAGGAAACCATATGGGATGCCGGGATTTGAACCACAATCCTTCTAAATGCAAGGCAAATGCCCTACCTCCATGCTATCTCTCTGGTCCCCTGTTTTAGTTTTAATAGAAAAAACAATCTATATTTAAATGAAATAAATTTGTTTCAGTGAGTTATCATTCCAAATTGCAATGTCGCCAGTTAAAATTTTATAAAATTGCAAAGCAAAACTTACACTTTTGTTAAAAATGTTCTACCCTTAAATTTTTTAATATCTTGGAAAATTAAAACAACAACCAAAGGCATTGCTTTAGAGCAACTTTTGAATAATATAATGTAAATTTTATTGTACACATGGATCTGTGAAAAAACATAAACCTGTTTTCAACTTGCTTCTGTAATTTACTAGTAAATAACTATGGAAGTTTTTTTTTTGTTTGTTTGTTTTCTTTTGTTTATTTTGGGTCTATGCGCTCAGAAATTGCTCCTGGATTGGGGGATCATATGGGACACTGGGAGACCAAACTTCTGTCCAGGCAGATACCCTACTGTTTGTGCCACTGCTCCAGCCCCCATGGAAGTATTTTTTACCTTAAGTCTTATTTTTCTTTTCTACATAATGAGAATAACACAGTTTTATAGAATTATAAGGATAACTAAATGGAGCTATATATGGAAAATGCCAAAAGACATAAAAAGGCCACTCAAGTACAAGATTTTTTTTCATATATTTCATTATGTCACTTAAATGGAGTGGGAGACAAACTTCCTCATTTAACATTATGAGTTGGAAAAAAAATAATCATGTGAGTTCAGAAGATGGGTCCTGGAGCAGGATTATGCTATATGTGAGCAGAACCCCCATTTGGTCTCCAGCATTGTATGGCCCAGAAAACTGTCAGAGTAGAACTTGTGACTCCTAGAACTACTGAGCCTACATATTAAATTGTCAGTCTGATTGAATGAGTATTTTTAGGAGATCTCAACATAAAAAAAAGATGTAGTGATACAATGATTCTTCTTTCTTCCTTTTTCAGTTGTAAAGTTTTATCTATTTGGGAGCCACACCTGTCATAGGCTGCTCAAGGTTAGGTAGGTACAGATGGACACAGAAACAGCAGCTGGGTCCTCTATGAGAGGTGGCATAGGAGTCCGTGAATTGTGACTAGACTGCACATCAGGAGGTGTTTGAATCTTGGCCCTTTATTCACTCAAAGAGCAAAGCTTTTAAGCATTTATTTTAGCAAGTCATTCTGAATGAGCAAGGAAGAATAGGGTGGTCAATAGTTTACATAGCAAGAAAACATATGTGGCTTCTTTGAGGTATAGATAATCATCAAAACAGTCATAAAATTCATTGATCTCCTTAATACAATGATTGCAATACTTACTAATTTTTACCAGAGACGTCACTTATATTTGGCCTAAGATTTAACAATGCCCTAAATTCCCCAAAATCTCATAAATTTGCAGACACAACTTTGTGGCTTGAATGCCCAGTTCCTTTTATTCTGGGGAGGGGGTGGTGTGTGTGTGTTGTGCTTCTGTTTACTGCATACCTTACCTAAATTGGGTTTTGTTTTGATGTAAAGATTATCTTTAGAACCAAGTAAAATTGGCTAGGGCCAGATGCTCTGGTTCTACAGAAATTTCCACAACCTTATTTCCTATTCATATACTGATAAGCAAGACCTGCAATAACCAGGCTTCAACACATTTGCTTGGTAACTAGAAAACAGTTTTGATTTACAGAAATCTCTCAAATTTATGAGACAACCTCCATCAATTTTTCCCATTACCCTGAGCATCTCATGACAATCAAAGGCTTTTTGAGTCTAATGCCCTCCTTTAGCCATGGGCATGGGCTAGGGTTCCTTACACAAAACTGTAACAACACCCAGCAGTACTCAGGGTTACTCCTGACCCTGCACTCAAGAATTGCACCTGGCCATGCTCAGGGGACTAGGGATTGAATTTAGGTTGGCCAATTGTAAGACAAACACTCTCCAGGCAGTACTATGGCTCCTGTCCCTCATTTTAATTCCATTTACATTTAAACTGTGGTACATCTACCCAGTGGCATACTATGCAGCTGTTAGGAAAACTGAAGTCATGAAATTTGCTTATACATGGTATGGTATGAAAAGAAAGTGAAATGAGTGAGTGAAATGAGGCCGAGAGAAAGAGATAGAATAATCACACTCATTTGTGATATATAAAAAGGATAGCATGATAATAATATCCAGAAACAATAAAGACAGGGACCAGGAGGTCCAATCCATAATAGGAAGCTTACCACAATAGTGAGATGGAGGATACAGTTAGAGTAATAATAGTTGGAAATGATTATTCTAGACAAGAACTGGGTGATAAAAGAAGATAAATATACACCTGCAGTAACAATATTGCAAACCACATTGTCTAAAAAAAAAGAAAGGGAAGAGAGAAAATGAGTGAGAGAGAGAAAGAGAGAAGAAAATGTCTGCCCCAGAAGCAGGTAGGAGACAGGGGAGGAAGGAGGAGAGGAGGGAAACTGTGGACACTGGTGGCAAGAAATATGCATCGATGAATGATGTTGTACTTTGTATGACTAAAACTCAGTCATGAACAACTTTGTAACTGGGGAAAAAACCCAACTGTATTATGAAACTTGTGACCATGGTGTTTAAATAGAGTAATTAAAAATATTATATATTTGTATAGGAAATTAATATTATTTCCAATTCTGTCTCTGTAGGACAAAATATATAGATATTTTGAGATGTAGTTTGAAGGGTGAAAAAAGAATGGAATCAAATCATGCATTTATTATGGATTTGAGAAATCTAATATTCATTTGTTTTTAATAAATAAATCAAACACAAATGTGTTCTTAGAGTCATTGGGAGTTGGTAAACTTATAGAATGGACGTTTTATGGCCAGGTAGGTATATAATTCAATAGAGCATCTGATTCATTTTTTTTAATTTTTGCCCTTTTTTGGTCATTGTTACTAGTTTTGCATGTTTACTCAACTCAGATTTATTCTAATAATTTAGATATTGTTTATGTCAATGATAAATATTTTTTTTTGTTTTTGGGCCACACCTGGCTTGGGGAACCATATGGGATGCTGGGGGATCAAACCGTGGTCCATCCTAGGTTAGCACATGCAAGGCAGACACCCTACCACTTGTACCACTGCTCCAGCCCAACAAATCATCTTTGAGATCAGAGATATTACCCAATGAGCTAAAGTGAACTCTTTATATGCTGTATAACACTAAATTCAGTTCCTGAACTATCTTATCTGTGCATCACCAGGTGCAATCCCCAAGCACAAAGCCAGGAACAACCTTTGAGCACAATTAGAGATGCCCTAAGTCAAGATATAAACAACAACAACAATAAGAAAGAAAAATGACAGAAATGATATCCTATCTTTCACAAGAATGTGTCGTGCCAAGTACAAAACAAAGGAAATGAAATCACTTGGCAAAAAGGGAAGTTGCTCTATCAGAAATGACTGGATTTCTGTCTGTTTGACCAAGTCTTGACTTGTAAGAGTTACAGAAGCAAACGTAGGGGCAGGAGAAAAAGGATTTTTTAAATGATGATTCAATGTGGGAAGAATTTTCTTCCTATTTGTCCTCCCCCCCACTTTTTTTTTTTTTACAAAATCCTTCCATTTTGTGTAACCCCAACAGTACTTTTCTCCTTGCTAGATATTATACTACTAAAATCACAAATTTTCTTAAAAATTTAGTTATGTTCTTAATTTCACATGAACATTTAGAAACAGACTAGTTGATAGTTCTGAACTATCAACTATAGAATGAACTTTTAATGCATTCAACAGATATGAAACTTGCCATCTAAAACCATTATAGATTCTTGATCTGATCTTGATCCTGATTCTTGATCCTGATCTAATTAATTTTAAATCTAAGCTCAAGGGCATGATGAGTCCATTGGACCTGACTGTTCTGAAGCAAAAATCTATTTTTGAACAATAATTTTGAATTTTGAACCTGAACTATTTGAACAATTTTGAAACTGTTCTATTTGAACAATTCCTACCCTGTGTGGAGTAGTGGTCCCTGGTGCACCAAGAAACCAAACATTTTCAGGGTGTCTTTAGCAATAAGGGAAAGGCTTTTATTGCAGCTGGAAATCTATGAGGGTTGGAGCAATACTTAAATCAGCCCCCTAAACCCTTTTTTTAAATAAAATATTTACATGAATATAAAAAGGAGCTTAAAATGTTGTCTAGTTCTTTAAAGAAAAAATGGAGGTTGGTTTTGGTATAATAAGGATAGTCTTGAGTTCATTAGGTAATTTGGCTTAAGATTTGCTGGTTCAATACTGTCCCCAGTCTCTTGTACATTGGTTATGACTGGTGACTACTGTTCTGAACTTTTGGATATTGATATTTAATGCAGATATGCAAGTGCGATAAAAGCACCTCCTAAAAGAGAATTTTAGAACCAAAAAGCTTAGATATTAACTTATTGCCAAAGTAACCTAAAGGCATAGCTACTTCTTCTCCTTCTATAAAATCCTTCCATTGTGTGTAACTCCAACAGTTTTTCTCTCCTTGTTAAATGCTATGCTACTTGAATCATATTTATCTATGTACAAGCAAATTTTATTATTTCATTTCTTCTAACAGCTGTGTAGTATTCCATTGTGTAGATGTGCCACAGTTTCTTTAGGCACTTATCTGTTCTCAAGCATTTGGTTGTTTTCTGATTCTGGGTACTGTGAATAGTGCTGTATATCATCCCAACTGCTTTCTCTGATCTTTATTTTCCTGATTACTCCTGTTTTATTAATTCTCTCTGAACTGTTTCCCATGAATACATGTTTAAATTATTTTCTATGCCAAATAATCAGAAATAAAAGCAACAAAGCAAAAGTTTTTAGTCAAAAATGCTTTTCTTGAAATAATCTTTCTTTTCTAATCTGTCCTTCTGGAGATGAAACTGTTCCATTTGGAGTTATGATAATACAGGGGTCAAGGACACATGCTTTGCATGTGTGCAACTATTCTATCCCCAATACCGCTCTTGCTCCCTAAGAACCCTGGGTGAGCCCCCAGTGGTTCCTTGCCTTGTAGGATTCAAACTGTACCTCATTCCTGAGCTGTAATATTGAATCAACCAGCTTAGTTGGCTGAGGAGGGCTGAGCATGGTATCTGTACCCCCTAAGCTTAGGATATCTCCCTGAAAAGAATAATAAAATTAAATCAGAAACCAATCTTCACAAACAGATCCTTGCAGTTCTTTCCACTTGTTTTGTTTTGTTTGGGGCTACATCTGGCAGCACTCAGGGGTTACTCCTGGCTCTGTACTCAAACTATTCCTTTCAAGCTCCAGGACCCACATGGGATGCCAGCAATTTAACCCTGGTTGGCCACATGCAAGCAATATCCTACCAGCTGTGCTATCATTCAGGCCCCTACATATTGCTTTTCATGGAGACTGAATCAGACAAAATTCCCATCTACACTGAATTATGATTCCTTTCTCACTACAATATTGATAACACTGGCTGCTCCTATACTTTTTTGGCATGTATCTTTCTCATTGGTATAAACTAATATCTTAATATTGTTTTGATTTGAACTTTCCTAAACATTAGTGATAAGACTTTTCAATATGCCTGTGGGCCATCTATATATCCTCTTTGGAAAAGGATATCCTGTTCACTTCCTTACCCAACTTTGAAAGGGGTTACTGGATTTTTGTTGCTGAGTTTTGTGAGTGTTCTAGTGATCTTGGATATTATGTGAAAAAATTTTCTCTCATTCAGTAGAGCATCTTTTTGTTATAGCATGAGTTTATTTCACTGTGCAGAAAATTTTTAAGCTGATATAGTTCCATTTGTTTATTCTAATTTTTATTGTTCTTGACAGTTTGAACATTCCTGGAGTCCTGTTGATGTTTTCTTCAATGTATTTTATAAATTTTGATACAGTCTCAAGTACCAAATTGACTTTGTGTTAACTTTTATGTTCACTTTTATGAGTGATGTGAAGTAAGGTTCTAGTTTTATTTTTTCACATGTGTATATAGTTTTCCCCAATATAATTTATTGAGAGATTTTCTTTCCCCACTTCACATATATATTTCTTTTGTTATATATTAGTTGTATATTAATCTGGGAGTTTAACTCCAGACTCTAGATCTGCTTCATTGGATCCTCTGCTTACATCTGCCTTTGATGAAGTCTAAGCTGCACAGTTTAAGAAATACACTGATTTTCAGTAGAAGTAAGATTAATGAAGAAATCAACTATAGCTGTAACACTTGGAAATAATGAATGAATCTAAAGTTTAACGTTTTTAAGATATGCAAAACTAAATGACAACTATACTCTTAGAGTTGCCTGGTGGATGGTTTATAGTAGAGATTTCAGAAAAATAATTCCTGGTATTTCAAAGAGATCATAGAGATAAATGATAAGAATAATAAGAAGTAAAAAAGATTTATATTAAATGAATTTTTTTGTTGTTTTTTGGTTCATACTCAGGGTTACTTCTGGCTCAATGCTCAGAAATCGCTCCTGGAAGGCTCCGAGGACCAGGTAGGATGCCAGTATTTGAACCACAATCCTTCTGCATGAAAGGCAAACACCCTACCTCTAAGCTATCTAAACAACCCCATATTAAATGAATTTATGATATAAATTAGCTTGTTCTTTTACCATGCATAGGACTAAAATTAAAATCCATCTGTAACAAAGACTAATTTTATCTGATATAGTTTCCATAGCTAATCTGCTAAAAAAAATTCCAGTGACAAAAACTGGCTAAGAAGGAAATAAATTGTAGTTACTTAATGATTTCCTTTAGTTAACCAAAATGGGTATACATTAAAGGTAAAAACAATTCACATAAAAAAACCAAAATTATAAAATAAATTAGATTTAAATAGATTAATAAACATGTTCTATTTTCTCTGAATTCTCCCCAATAATGCAAAGTAAAGATATACAACTTTACCCATTTTTTCTTAGTCTAATGCTCTATAATTTGATTTTCAGATTTGCTTCCTTTTGCTTTTATTCAGTTAATTTTCCCAGTAAGCATGATAAGTAGTGTAGAAAGAAAACACAATTTTCTTTCTGGTTGTATTATGTTACTCATCAAAATTAAATTCCTCCTGCGGTCCTTCTACCAGGAAGGAGGAAATTTATACCCACAGAATCATATGCAGTTTTTAAACAAAGGAAAATCTGTACATTCCCAATATACAAGGTGAACTTTTCATGCACTTCCTTTTCACCAACAATTGGGGGTACACCTGGAAATCACCATTGGCATCATCTCCTACAGACTGTAAAGTAAGATTACTTAGGTAGGAGAGGGATGAATAAGATAAGAAATAGCACACCTAGACAAAAATACAGGACTGGAAAAACAGTTAGTAAAGAGACTGATTTAGGAAAACTAAATCAGGTTTTGAAAAACCAAGGTTAGTAAAAACTACTAAAATGCAAAAAAAGAGAAAAAAAACTACTAAAATGCACGACTTTTTATTTAATTTTTTAATTTAAGTAAAGAACCATGATTTACAAAGTTATTGATATCTGAGTTTTAGATATATAGTGTTTCAACATCAATCCTCCACTAGTATCAAATTCACTCCACCTAGTGTTTCCTTCCATCCTTCTCACACACTTGTACATTTAGAGGCACATTTTTATCTAGAATCACATGTTTATCTTTTGAAATATTCAGCCACTTTATATTTCAGTACTATTTATTGCCATGTAGCAGATGAAGAAACAAAACCAGAAAAGTCAATAACCTAGATAAGATAATGCAATAATTAGCAGATAATTAGGCTTTGAACCAAAACAGGGACCATAGAATTATCTGCTCCAAATTTTATCTACTGTATCTTTTAAGTCTTTGAGCACATTTCCTTTCTTTTACCTACTCTCTATGCCTTAGAAAATTTAGAAAATTCGAGAAAATAATATAATTTAGGACAGAGATAGGGACAGATAATCTAGTAGAAGGATTAGTTTTCTTCTGTCAAGAGTCAAGTATTCATCCCATTTATAAAATGAGGGAAGGTGCAGCTCATGACATGAAACTCACCACGAAGAGTGATGAGTGCAGTTAGAGAAATAACTACATTGAGAACTACCTTAACAATGTGAATGAATGAGGGAAGTAGAAAGCCTGTCGGTAGTACAGATGTGGGTAGGATGGGGAGGAGGGAGGTTTGGGACATTGTGGTGGGAATGTTGCACTAGTGAAGGGGAGTGCTCTTTACATGACTGAAATCATACAAATACAATCATATTTGTAATCATGGTCTTTAAATAAAGATAATTAAAAAATAATAAAATGAGGGAATTTGCTAGACTGTCTTTTCTGTTTAAAGTATTAATTTAAGAAGCAGATTGCATGTATAGGAGATAGAGAGCTTTGTCTGTGAAATAACCATTTTTGCCTGTTGAAGACATGCACATATTTATTAAAACTTTAAGAGTATTTGCTCTTGCCCTTAAATGTAGTTAGCTAAAAAGTATAATTTATAATTCTATAAAAAAAAAAAAATTACCACAATAATGGATGATATTCACATATTTCTCAAGAAGGATAATATGAATAATGAAGATAAAGATCAGAACTTGAAGAAGAATGGTGCTAGTGTATAAAAATTACATATAGTGAAAAGGAATGGGGCTAAATAATTGTAATATATATAAAGCCATAAATAAAAGTGTTTGGAAGTAATTCATCTTTGAAAAAGTCGAATAGTATAAATATCTGCTAATTTAAGTAATGTATAAAGTTTTATTAATATCAGATTCTCTACTTTTGAAATATTTTGTAGTTGTAGCATTCAAATCATCAAACACTTTTGAGTAAAATAATTTTGCATTTAAAAAATGTTCTTAAAGATCAACCTTGTTATAGTTTTAACCGCAATAAAGTTTATCAATTTAATTGGCAGTAAAAGATAAAAATAATAAAAGCTGTCACCTATAATATTTTCATCAACCAAAATAATCTTAATTTTAATGGTTTTAATTTTTGTTTTATTTCCTGGTATGCAAGAATCATTCGCAATGTTTTTTTAAATGACCATGTGGTGCTGAGGATGAAACTCAGGCTCACACATGCCTCTTGAATTAACTGACATTTAAGGTTAATGCATTCAATAATTATAATGTAAAGAAATAGAGTGCCTGTATTAGAGATCATGAAGGCAGGTGAGTATCCATTAGTTACCACCTCATCTTCCAAAAGTGAGAGGAAATGTTTCTTTTTCCTTGGTTTCTTCATGTCACTTAGGTAAATTGCAAAGATTGACACTTTATATGAAATAAGTAGTGTGGTTATAGTGGAAATTTTTGTAAAATAATGAAGGAAGGAAGGTTATCAGATTTGCTTTCAATGCATCAAATTAATAAACATAACTTGAAAATATATGTAAAGAGACATTAGTTTCCTAATGATTCATTCAAAAGAATGAGTACAAAAAAAGGAGTCATGATAGATCATTGGTACACTGGCCCATGCAGCAGAAAGCCCTGGCCATGCTGAGGTCATACCTGCTGCCTTCATCACCCACAATCGCCATTTTTCTGATGACCTGACTGTAAGAGCTAAGAATAAGCTAGGATAAGTTAGGTATAATAGGTGTGATTTATTAGGACTAACATGCTTTTGACTTCTAATTTTACTTGTTTGAGAAGTCTAGTTGCAGGTTGCAATTATAAGGTACAAAGACTAGGCCTGAAGAGTAAGTTATGCACCCAGGCCTAGTCTTATTATGCTTCTCCCTAGACCCTGAGCCCTATTTGACATGTGCTGTAGAGTGTGTTCTGGATTTTGCTTAGAATTAACTATGCTTTAGCTCCGTATTTTGCTTGCTTGAGAAGTTTAGTTACAGGCTAAAATTATAAGGTAAAAAGACTAGGCCTGAAGAGGCAGTTAATTCCTGGAACCAGACCTTAGGGGCAGAACTTCAGTGTGCCAAGTCCCCTCCCCTAGCTAACCCTCAAGATAGCCATAAAGAGCATTCCAGCACAAGATATATTAGAAGGTCACTCCCTCCTCGTTAGCCCTTGTAACTGTATTACCAAGGAAACAAGGCCCCACCCTGCCAAAGCAGGACCCTCCCAAGGTCACCTGGAGGGTACAGGCCATATCTTTACAGACCATCAGGATAAGAGTGAGGGAGGCCATGTCAAAGGGAGTTTGGGATAGTTAAGAAATTGCACTTTTTTCAGCTTGCCTTATTGAATGCTTTTGAATTGTAACAGTTGTGTGAACCAATGTAATGGTTGAAGTTTGAACTCTTATTGTCATAAGGATTACTATAAAGGCCCTGGGTTTCTAAGGCTAGGGGTTCCACTGCAAACCTGCTGCCTCTCTGTACTAACTGCATTCTCTGTAGGTTCGTGGTTTTTATTTGAGAGGGTGGGCTTTAACAGACCCTTTCACACCGACCTCATCACTGACCCCTATAATTCAACTTGGGGACACCAATCTGACCAAATTTCAGGTATGTCAGTTTGGGCTGATCATGCAGGCATTTAGGAGCAAGA
>NC_064863.1:62774600-62849831 GCF_024139225.1 Suncus etruscus | reverse complement strand
ACATAAACCTGTTTTCAACTTGCTTCTGTAATTTACTAGTAAATAACTATGGAAGTTTTTTTTTTGTTTGTTTGTTTTCTTTTGTTTATTTTGGGTCTATGCGCTCAGAAATTGCTCCTGGATTGGGGGATCATATGGGACACTGGGAGACCAAACTTCTGTCAGGCAGTTACCCTACTGTTTGTGCCACTGCTCCAGCCCCCATGGAAGTATTTTTTTACCTTAAGTCTTATTTTCTCTTTTCTACATAATGAGAATAACACAGTTTTATAGAATTATAAGGATAACTAAATGGAGCTATATATGGAAAAATGCCAAAAGACATAAAAAGGCCACTCAAGTACAAGATTTTTTTTTCATATATTTCATTATGTCACTTAAATGGAGTGGAGACAAACTTCCTCATTTAACATTATGAGTTGGAAAAAAAATAATCATGTGAGTTCAGAAGATGGGTCCTGGAGCAGGATTATGCTATATTGTGAGCAGAACCCCCATTTGGTCTCCAGCATTGTATGGCCCAGAAAACTGTCAGAGTAGAACTTGTGGACTCCTAGAACTACTGAGCCTACATATTAAAATTGTCAGTCTGATTGAATGAGTATTTTTAGGAGATCTCAACATAAAAAAAAGATGTAGTGATACAATGATTCTTCTTTCTTCCTTTTTTCAGTTGTAAAAGTTTTATCTATTTGGGAGCCACACCTGTCCATAGGCTGCTCAAGGTTAGGTAGGTACAGATGGACACAGAAACAGCAGCTGGGTCCTCTATGAGAGGTGGCATAGGTAGTCCGTGAATTGTGTGACCTAGGACTGCACATCAGGAAGGTGTTTGAATCTTGGCCCTTTATTCACTCAAAGAGCAAAGCTTTTAAGCATTTATTTTAGCAAGTCATTCTGAATGAGCAAGGAAGAATAGGGTGGTCAATAGTTTACATAGCAAGAAAACATATGTGGCTTCTTTGAGGTATAGATAATCATCAAAACAGTCATAAAATTCATTGATCTCCTTAATACAATGATTGCAATTACTTACTAATTTTTTACCAGAGACGTCACTTATATTTGGCCTAAGATTTAACAATGCCCTAAATCCCCAAAATCTCATAAATTTGCAGACACAACTTTGTGGCTTGAATGCCCAGTTCCTTTTATTCTGGGGAGGGGGTGGTGTGTGTGTGTTGTGCTTCTGTTTACTGCATACCTTACCTAAATTGGGTTTTGTTTTGATGTAAAGATTATCTTTAGAACCAAGTAAAATTGGCTAGGGCCAGATGCTCTGGTTCTACAGAAATTTCCACAACCTTATTTCCTATTCATATACTGATAAGCAAGACCTGCAATAACCAGGCTTCAACACATTTGCTTGGTAACTAGAAAACAGTTTTGATTTACAGAAATCTCTCAAATTTATGAGACAACCTCCATCAATTTTTTCCCATTACCCTGAGCATCTCATGACAATCAAAGGCTTTTTGAGTCTAATGCCCTCCTTTAGCCATGGGCATGGGCTAGGGTTCCTTACACAAAACTGTAACAACACCCAGCAGTACTCAGGGTTACTCCTGACCCTGCACTCAAGAATTGCACCTGGCCATGCTCAGGGGGACTAGGGATTGAATTTAGGTTGGCCAATTGTAAGACAAACACTCTCCAGGCAGTACTATGGCTCCTGTCCCTCATTTTAATTCCATTTTACATTTAAACTGGTGGTACATCTACCCAGTGGCATACTATGCAGCTGTTAGGAAAACTGAAGTCATGAAATTTGCTTATACATGGTTTGGTATGAAAAGAAAGTGAAATGAGGTGAGTGAAATGAGGCCGAGAGAAAGAGATAGAATAATCACACTCATTTGTGATATATAAAAAGGATAGCATGATAATAATATCCAGAAACAATAAAGACAGGGACCAGGAGGTCCAATCCATAATAGGAAGCTTACCACAATAGTGAGATGGAGGATACAGTTTAGAGTAATAATAGTTGGAAATGATTATTCTAGACAAGAACTGGGTGATAAAAGAAGATAAATATACACCTGCAGTAACAATATTGCAAACCACATTGTCTAAAAAAAAAGAAAGGGAAGAGAGAAAATGAGTGAGAGAGAGAAAGAGAGAAGAAAATGTCTGCCCCAGAAGCAGGTAGGAGACAGGGGAGGAAGGAGGAGAGGAGGAAACTGTGGACACTGGTGGCAAGAAATATGCATCGATGAATGATGTTGTACTTTGTATGGACTAAAACTCCAGTCATGAACAACTTTGTAACTGGGGAAAAAACCCACTGTATTATGAAACTTGTGACCATGGTGTTTAAATAGAGTAATTAAAAATATTATATATTTGTATAGGAAATTAATATTATTTCCAATTCTGTCTCTGTAGGACAAAATATATAGATATTTTGAGATGTAGTTTGAAGGGGTGAAAAAAGAATGGAATCAAATCATGCATTTATTATGGATTTGAGAAATCTAATATTCATTTGTTTTTAATAAATAAATCAAACACAAATGTGTTCTTAGAGTCATTGGGAGTTGGTAAACTTATAGAATGGACCGGTTTTATGGCCAGGTAGGTATATAATTCAATAGAGCATCTGATTAATTTTTTTTAATTTTTGCCCTTTTTTTTGGTCATTGTTACTAGTTTTGCTAATGTTTACTCAACTCAGATTTATTCTATAATTTAGATATTGTTTATGTCAATGATAAATATTTTTTTTGTTTTGGGGCCACCACCTGGCTTGGGGAACCATATGGGATGCTTGGGGATCAAACTGTGATCCTTCCTAGGTTAGCACATGCAAGGCAAACACCCAACCACTTGTACCACTGCTCCAGCCAACAAATCATCTTTGAGATCAGAGATATTACCCAATGAGCTAAAGTGAACTCTTTATATGCTGTAATAAACACTAAATTCAGTTCCTGAACTATCTTAATCTGTGCATCACCAGGTGCAATCCCCAAGCACAAAGCCCTAGGAACAACCTTTGAGCACAATTAGAGATGCCCTAAGTCAAGATATAAACAACAACAACAATAAGAAAGAAAAATGACAGAAATGATATCCTATCTTTCACAAGAATGTGTCGTGCCAAGTACAAAAACAAAGGAAATGAAATCACTTGGCAAAAAGGGAAGTTGCTCTATCAGAAATGACTGGATTTCTGTCTGTTTGACCAAGTCTTGACTTGTAAGAGTTACAGAAGCAAACGTAGGGGGCAGGAGAGAAAAAGGATTTTTTAAATGATGATTCAATGTGGGAAGAATTTTCTTCCTATTTGTCCCTCCCCCCCCACTTTTTTTTTTTTTACAAAATCCTTCCATTTTGTGTAACCCAACCAGTACTTTTCTCCTTGCTAGATGTATACTACTAAAATCACAAATTTTCTTAAAAATTTAGTTATGTTTCTTAATTTCACATGAACATTTAGAAACAGACTAGTTGATAGTTCTGAAACTATCAACTATAGAATGAACTTTTAAATGCATTTCAACAGATATGAAACTTGCCATCTAAAACCATTATAGATTCTTGATCTGATCTTGATCCTGATTCTTGATCCTGATCTAATTAATTTTAAATCTAAAGCTCAAGGGCATGATGAGTCATTGGACCTGACCTGTTCTGAAGCAAAAATCTATTTTTGAACAATAATTTTGAATTTTGAACCTGAACTATTTGAACAATTTTGAAACTGTTCTATTTGAACAATTCCTACCCTGTGTGGAGTAGTGGTCCCTGGTGCACCAAGAAACCAAACAATTTTCAGGGTGTCCTTTAGCAATAAGGGAAAGGCTTTTATTGCAGCTGGAAATCTATGAGGGTTGGAGCAATACTTAAATCAGCCCCCTAAACCTTTTTTTTAAATAAAATATTTACATGAATATAAAAAGGAGCTTAAAATGTTGTCTAGTTCTTTAAAGAAAAAATGGAGGTTGGTTTTGGTATAATAAGGATAGTCTTGAGTTCATTAGGTAATTTGGCTTAAGATTTGCTGGTTCAATACTGTCCCCAGTCTCTTGTACATTGGTTATGACTGGTGACTACTGTTCTGAACTTTTGGATATTGATATTTAATGCAGATATGCAAGTGCGATAAAAGCACCTCCTAAAAGAGAATTTTAGAACCAAAAAGCTTAGATATTAACTTATTGCCAAAGTAACCTAAAGGCATAGCTACTTCTTCTCCTTCTATAAAATCCTTCCATTGTGTGTAACTCCAACAGTTTTTCTCTCCTTGTTAAATGCTATGCTACTTGAATCATATTTATCTATGTACAAGCAAATTTTATTATTTCATTTCTTCTAACAGCTGTGTAGTATTCCATTGTGTAGATGTGCCACAGTTTCTTTAGGCACTTATCTGTTCTCAAGCATTTGGGTTGTTTTCTGATTCTGGGTACTGTGAATAGTGCTGTATATATCATCCCAACTGCTTTCTCTGATCTTTATTTTCCTGATTACTCCTGTTTTATTAATTCTCTCTGAACTGTTTCCCATGAATACATGTTTAAATTATTTTCTATGCCAAATAATCAGAAATAAAAGCAACAAAGCAAAAGTTTTTAGTCAAAAATGCTTTTCTTGAAATAATCTTTCTTTTCTAATCTGTCCTTCTGGAGATGAAACTGTTCCATTTGGAGTTATGATAATACAGGGGTCAAGGACACATGCTTTGCATGTGTGCAACTATTCTATCCCCAATACCGCTCTTGCTCCCTAAGAACCCTGGGTGAGCCCCCAGTGGTTCCTTGCCTTGTAGGATTCAAACTGTACCTCATTCCTGAGCTGTAATATTGAATCAACCAGCTTAGTTGGCTGAGGAGGGCTGAGCATGGTATCTGTACCCCCTAAGCTTAGGATATCTCCCTGAAAAGAATAATAAAATTAAATCAGAAACCAATCTTCACAAACAGATCCTTGCAGTTCTTTCCACTTGTTTTGTTTTGTTTGGGGCTACATCTGGCAGCACTCAGGGGTTACTCCTGGCTCTGTACTCAGAAACTATTCCTTTCAAGCTCCAGGACCCACATGGGATGCCAGCAATTTAACCCTGGTTGGCCACATGCAAGCAATATCCTACCAGCTGTGCTATCATTCAGGCCCCTACATATTGCTTTTCATGGAGACTGAATCAGACAAAATTCCCATCTACACTGAATTATGATTCCTTTCTCACTACAATATTGATAACACTGGCTGCTCCTATACTTTTTTGGCATGTATCTTTCTCATTGGTATAAACTAATATCTTAATATTGTTTTGATTTGAACTTTCCTAAACATTAGTGATAAGACTTTTCAATATGCCTGTGGGCCATCTATATATCCTCTTTGGAAAAGGATATCCTGTTCACTTCCTTACCCAACTTTGAAAGGGGTTACTGGATTTTTGTTGCTGAGTTTTGTGAGTGTTCTAGTGATCTTGGATATTATGTGAAAAAATTTTCTCTCATTCAGTAGAGCATCTTTTTGTTATAGCATGAGTTTATTTCACTGTGCAGAAAATTTTTAAGCTGATATAGTTCCATTTGTTTATTCTAATTTTTATTGTTCTTGACAGTTTGAACATTCCTGGAGAGTCCTGTTGATGTTTTCTTCAATGTATTTTATAAATTTTGATACAGTCTCAAGTACCAAATTGACTTTGTGTTAACTTTTATGTTCACTTTTATGAGTGATGTGAAGTAAGGTTCTAGTTTTATTTTTTCACATGTGTATATAGTTTTCCCCAATATAATTTATTGAAGAGATTTTCTTTCCCCACTTCACATATATATTTCTTTTGTTATATATTAGTTGTATATTAATCTGGGAGTTTAACTCCAGACTCTAGATCTGCTTCATTGGATCCTCTGCTTACATCTGCCTTTGATGAAGTCTAAGCTGCACAGTTTAAGAAATACACTGATTTTCAGTAGAAGTAAGATTAATGAAGAAATCAACTATAGCTGTAACACTTGGAAATAATGAATGAATCTAAAGTTTAACGTTTTTAAGATATGCAAAACTAAATGACAACTATACTCTTAGAGTTGCCTGGTGGATGGTTTATAGTAGAGATTTCAGAAAAATAATTCCTGGTATTTCAAAGAGATCATAGAGATAAATGATAAGAATAATAAGAAGTAAGAAAAGATTTATATTAAATGAATTTTTTTGTTGTTTTTTGGTTCATACTCAGGGGTTACTTCTGGCTCAATGCTCAGAAATCGCTCCTGGAAGGCTCCGAGGACCAGGTAGGATGCCAGTATTTGAACCACAATCCTTCTGCATGAAAGGCAAACACCCTACCTCTAAGCTATCTAAACAACCCCATATTAAATGAATTTATGATATAAATTAGCTTGTTCTTTTACCATGCATAGGACTAAAATTAAAATCCATCTGTAACAAAGACTAATTTTATCTGATATAGTTTCCATAGCTAATCTGCTAAAAAAAATTCCAGTGACAAAAACTGGCTAAGAAGGAAATAAATTGTAGTTACTTAATGATTTCCTTTAGTTAACCAAAATGGGTATACATTAAAGGTAAAAACAATTCACATAAAAAAACCAAAATTATAAAATAAATTAGATTTAAATAGATTAATAAACATGTTCTATTTTCTCTGAATTCTCCCCAATAATGCAAAGTAAAGATATACAACTTTACCCATTTTTTCTTAGTCTAATGCTCTATAATTTGATTTTCAGATTTGCTTCCTTTTGCTTTTATTCAGTTAATTTTCCCAGTAAGCATGATAAGTAGTGTAGAAAGAAAACACAATTTTCTTTCTGGTTGTATTATGTTACTCATCAAAATTAAATTCCTCCTGCGGTCCTTCTACCAGGAAGGAGGAAATTTATACCCACAGAATCATATGCAGTTTTTAAACAAAGGAAAATCTGTACATTCCCAATATACAAGGTGAACTTTTCATGCACTTCCTTTTCACCAACAATTGGGGGTACACCTGGAAATCACCATTGGCATCATCTCCTACAGACTGTAAAGTAAGATTACTTAGGTAGGAGAGGGATGAATAAGATAAGAAATAGCACACCTAGACAAAAATACAGGACTGGAAAAACAGTTAGTAAAGAGACTGATTTAGGAAAACTAAATCAGGTTTTGAAAAACCAAGGTTAGTAAAAACTACTAAAATGCAAAAAAAAGAGAAAAAAAACTACTAAAATGCACGACTTTTTATTTAATTTTTTAATTTAAGTAAAGAACCATGATTTACAAAGTTATTGATATCTGAGTTTTAGATATATAGTGTTTCAACATCAATCCTCCACTAGTATCAAATTCACTCCACCTAGTGTTTCCTTCCATCCTTCTCACACACTTGTCACATTTAGAGGCACATTTTTATCTAGAATCACATGTTTATCTTTTGAAATATTCAGCCACTTTATATTTCAGTACTATTTATTGCCATGTAGCAGATGAAGAAACAAAACCAGAAAAGTCAATAACCTAGATAAGATAATGCAATAATTAGCAGATAATTAGGCTTTGAACCAAAACAGGGACCATAGAATTATCTGCCTCCAAATTTTATCTACTGTATCTTTTAAGTCTTTGAGCACATTTCCTTTCTTTTACCTACTCTCTATGCCTTAGAAAATTTAGAAAATTCGAGAAAATAATATAATTTAGGACAGAGATAGGGACAGATAATCTAGTAGAAGGATTAGTTGTTTCTTCTGTCAAGAGTCAAGTATTCATCCCATTTATAAAATGAGGGAAGGTGCAGCTCATGACATGAAACTCACCACGAAGAGTGATGAGTGCAGTTAGAGAAATAACTACATTGAGAACTACCTTAACAATGTGAATGAATGAGGGAAGTAGAAAGCCTGTCGGTAGTACAGATGTGGGTAGGATGGGGAGGAGGGAGGTTTGGGACATTGGTGGTGGGAATGTTGCACTAGTGAAGGGGAGTGCTCTTTACATGACTGAAATCATACAAATACAATCATATTTGTAATCATGGTCTTTAAATAAAGATAATTAAAAAATAATAAAATGAGGGAATTTGCTAGACTGTCTTTTCTGTTTAAAGTATTAATTTAAGAAGCAGATTGCATGTATAGGAGATAGAGAGCTTTGTCTGTGAAATAACCATTTTTGCCTGTTGAAGACATGCACATATTTATTAAAACTTTAAGAGTATTTGCTCTTGCCCTTAAATGTAGTTAGCTAAAAAGTATAATTTATAATTCTATAAGAAAATAAAAAAATTACCACAATAATGGATGATATTCACATATTTCTCAAGAAGGATAATATGAATAATGAAGATAAAGATCAGAACTTGAAGAAGAATGGTGCTAGTGTATAAAAATTACATATAGTGAAAAGGAATGGGGCTAAATAATTGTAATATATAAAAGCCATAAATAAAAGTGTTTGGAAGTAATTCATCTTTGAAAAAGTCGAATAGTATAAATATCTGCTAATTTAAGTAATGTATAAAGTTTTATTAATATCAGATTCTCTACTTTTGAAATATTTTGTAGTTGTAGCATTCAAATCATCAAACACTTTTGAGTAAAATAATTTTGCATTTAAAAAATGTTCTTAAAGATCAACCTTGTTATAGTTTTAACCGCAATAAAGTTTATCAATTTAATTGGCAGTAAAAGATAAAAATAATAAAAGCTGTCACCTATAATATTTTCATCAACCAAAATAATCTTAATTTTAATGGTTTTAATTTTTGTTTTATTTCCTGGTATGCAAGAATCATTCGCAATGTTTTTTTAAATGACCATGTGGTGCTGAGGATGAAACTCAGGCTCACACATGCCTCTTGAATTAACTGACATTTAAGGTTAATGCATTCAATAATTATAATGTAAAGAAATAGAGTGCCTGTATTAGAGATCATGAAGGCAGGTGAGTATCCATTAGTTACCACCTCATCTTCCAAAAGTGAGAGGAAATGTTTCTTTTTCCTTGGTTTCTTCATGTCACTTAGGTAAATTGCAAAGATTGACACTTTATATGAAATAAGTAGTGTGGTTATAGTGGAAATTTTTGTAAAATAATGAAGGAAGGAAGGTTATCAGATTTGCTTTCAATGCATCAAATTAATAAACATAACTTGAAAATATATGTAAAGAGACATTAGTTTCCTAATGATTCATTCAAAAGAATGAGTACAAAAAAAGGAGTCATGATAGATCATTGGTACACTGGCCCATGCAGCAGAAAGCCCTGGCCATGCTGAGGTCATACCTGCTGCCTTCATCACCCACAATCGCCATTTTTCTGATGACCTGACTGTAAGAGCTAAGAATAAGCTAGGATAAGTTAGGTATAATAGGTGTGATTTATTAGGACTAACATGCTTTTGACTTCTAATTTTACTTGTTTGAGAAGTCTAGTTGCAGGTTGCAATTATAAGGTACAAAGACTAGGCCTGAAGAGTAAGTTATGCACCCAGGCCTAGTCTTATTATGCTTCTCCCTAGACCCTGAGCCCTATTTGACATGTGCTGTAGAGTGTGTTCTGGATTTTGCTTAGAATTAACTATGCTTTAGCTCCGTATTTTGCTTGCTTGAGAAGTTTAGTTACAGGCTAAAATTATAAGGTAAAAAGACTAGGCCTGAAGAGGCAGTTAATTCCTGGAACCAGACCTTAGGGGCAGAACTTCAGTGTGCCAAGTCCCCTCCCCTAGCTAACCCTCAAGATAGCCATAAAGAGCATTCCAGCACAAGATATATTAGAAGGTCACTCCCTCCTCGTTAGCCCTTGTAACTGTATTACCAAGGAAACAAGGCCCCACCCTGCCAAAGCAGGACCCTCCCAAGGTCACCTGGAGGGTACAGGCCATATCTTTACAGACCATCAGGATAAGAGTGAGGGAGGCCATGTCAAAGGGAGTTTGAGATAGTTAAGAAATTGCACTTTTTTCAGCTTGCCTTATTGAATGCTTTTGAATTGTAACAGTTGTGTGAACCAATGTAATGGTTGAAGTTTGAACTCTTATTGTCATAAGGATTACTATAAAGGCCCTGGGTTTCTAAGGCTAGGGGTTCCACTGGCAAACCTGCTGCCTCTCTGTACTAACTGCATTCTCTGTAGGTTCGTGGTTTTTATTTGAGAGGGTGGGCTTTAACAGACCCTTTCACACCGACCTCATCACTGACCCCTATAATTCAACTTGGGGACACCAATCTGACCAAATTTCAGGTATGTCAGTTTGGGCTGATATCATGCAGGCTTTTAGGAGCAAGTGTGGGCACCTCCTTCCATATCTTCCTTCTTTTAAGAGCACTGGAAGCTGGGTACATTTCCTTGTTATAGAATCAATAACAATGCTTTAAACTTTATTTGTTTGATGCTGTCATCCCTATAGGAACACACCTATTTAAAAGAATGGACAGTCAACAAGAGATTACTAAACCAGCTGCCATCCACTAATTACTTAATTGGAGATGCAATAATTTTCACAAAGATGCATGCTACTGTACTTTTTCTTTTTTTAACTTTCTCTTCCTTTTCCTTTTTTTCAAAACACTGCTTTTATTTATCTGAAAACAAGTGTATTATGATCAAATATGTCAACTATGTGATGCATTTTTAGATCAATTTTATAAAATGTAAAAATAATTCTGGCTGGGTGAAGTATTCTTGGTGAGGTATTTCATTTTGAGTTTGTTTGTTTTTTTAACTATACCCCATAATTGCCTTTGGGACTAAAATGTTGCTTATAGTAAATGTTCTGTTAACCTTAAGGATGCTACATTTTATGTGTCTTCCTGTTTTGGTAATCCTGCTTTCAATGTTCTATTTATATCTATGGTTTATATCCTTGTGAGTAGGGTTTGTCTTAGGGCATTTTTAGTAGGTCTGTTTTAGTTGGTACTTTCAAGAATTCATGATGTGGCTACATGCACTCTGTAGCCTTAAGAATTTCTCAACAATGATGTTCTTAACAGTTGCTTCTTTAAGGGGTTTTCTTCCCATTTTCTAGGAACACAATAGATCTTATGTTGTTTCTATTGGATTTATCCGTAAGTTCTATTGTTTTCTGTTTGTTCATTTTGAAGATTTTTTTCACTTACTTTTCATTTATTTTAAGTCTCTTTACCATCTTCTGATGCTGTATGGAGGTGTTATTCAGCTCATTTTAGAGCTCACTGATTCTGTCTTCAGAAGATGTTACTCTGCTGATGAGGCTTTTAAGTGAGTTTTTTATTTTGCCTACCACGTTTTTTTAGTTACCATTTCTGTTTGAAACTTTTTTATTTTTACTCTCACTTCCTCTGAATCTTATCAGCTGTCTATTTAATGATTTCTTTGAGTATATTTAGTACCCCCAATATTTACTCTGTAAAGTCCTTATCACAGAGGCTATATAGGAAGCTGATACTAGTTGGGTCTTTAGAACTACCAACTTTGATCACAGAGTGGTGAGTTTCTGTATTGCTTTACCATTGTGACCTTTGTAGTTTGGTGGTGTTTTTATGTGTTGTGGTGTGGCTCATTGACTGGAAAAAAGTGTGTAGCCATGGAACAAAATAAAAAGGCAGTACTTTTCTTGGGGCATACTGACCTGAGGTGAAATAGGTCTTTTGAATTACAAAGAATATTCTACTGCCAGACTGTTTGTTGTTTACCTCAGTTTCTGGGTCTGTTTAACTGGGCAGAGTCAAGCTGGGGTGGCTGGAAGACCCTTCAGCTTATTCTAGTATTTCTGTTTCCCTCAGATCACACCAATCTGGGATGAAAATGGCTCTTCTCAATCACAAAGAGGACCCAACTGTGGGTCTGCCTGCCTGCCTCGGTTTCTTGGGACTGTGTGATATTATATTTAAATAATATAACATATTAAATCATATTTCTCAAATTTTAAAAGTACAATTTACAAAATACTAGATTTGACCTATTTTTAAAATTTCATAGTATTTTACTTTGTTTCAAATTTTTATTCATTTTCTTTGTTTTATTAATATCATATCATATTTTGTATTCATGGTGAAAGTTACTTGGACTTATTTCTGTGTTTCTATACTGGCTTATCCTTTCTAAATTCATCACATGCGATATTATTTCTATGCGTATGTAACGTAATTTGAAATAAAATTTTCAATATAAATTATAGAAATATGTCATTGACATCTTTGAAAGGGTTGCACTGGATATGTATATAACTTTGAATATACAAAATTCTTTAAATAAGTTCATTTATTCACCACAATATCAATTTTAACCACAAGTGTATAGAAATATTGTTTGAGTTTATAGGGATAATGCTAAGATTCAAGAAATATTTTTTTTTTCATATAGCTCACAGGCATCTAAGCTCAGATTTGAATTTTTAAGTTTGATACCAGGACTCTGACTATGTAATCTTGGTTATTTTTCCTCTTAAGACTTCAAACCAGACTACATAGTTACTGCAGAACATAGTTTTAATCATGGTCATTGAAAACTGTAAGTGACGATCTTTCTGTTGCTATCTTTACAAGGATATTATTAACAACATTAATTGTAAATGAACTTATGAACCAATGTTTTCAAAGATCTGGAAAAGCTTCAGATGACGCTAAATGTTTTCTTTGGAAGTGGGAAATGAATCATCCCCATTTACATTTCTGGTTAATAGACAAAATTTACCAAAGTGTTGAGGATAAATATATTTGCCAAAGGCCAGACATTCATAGGAACTTAACACTAGCTTTGATGTTATTGCTGAAAAAGGCTACACTTAGTCATAGAGCTATATTGATAGAATTGAAAACAGAAGCTATTTAATATTTATCAATCAATTTTCTCTCTCATATTGGACAAAACTTCAGTATGCCATTTATTTATATTTAGGGTTATTTGAGAAAAATAAATTACATATGTTTTATTATATAGTATTTTTGTTTGGTTCGGGGGCCACACCCAATGGTGCTCAGGAGTTACTTCTGGCTCTGTTCTCATAAATTGCTTCTGGCAGGCTTGAGGGGCCATATGGGATGACAGCAATCAAATCCAGGTCAGCCACAGGTAGGCAACATGCAAGGCAAATGTCCTACCTGCTATGATTTCTCTCTGGCCCCTAGATTTATTTTGAAACAATAGATATACATCATTATGTATATTTAAAGCTATAGCATTAATGTGTGGAGAAAGGGAAGACATTTCTGGCAGTGTTTGGGATCCATTTCTGGTGATACTCAAGAGACCACAGATGATAGGCATCAAATCCAAGACTCATTATGCAAAGCATACACTCCACACTTTTGATCCATCTCTCTAGTCCAAACAACATAATACTTTGATTTTTATATACCTTAAGCTTATATTTTAATAGTATGAACATATTGGGGAATATTTGGCAGACTTAAATTCCAATTAATTAAATTTAGGCATTTAATTTATTTCAAAGATCTTACTATCTTTGCCACTCCATTGCTTTTCTCAGCTTTTCCTTTACTGCACCTTCTTCAGTAGACTAGATTTTTCTTCCTTCATTCCTTATTTTTTGTTTCTTCCTTCATTCTTTTATTTCTTACTTCTTCCTTCCTTCCTTCTTCCTTCCTTCTTTCCTTTCTTGTTTTTTATTTCTTTTTTTCTTTCTGTACTGAGTTCAAACAAAGGACTTCTTCACCATTTAAGGTAAATAGTCTTCTCTATAACTCATTTCCTCCAGTCCTACACTTCCTTTTAAGGCAAAAAGTAGTGTGTTAGGCTCACCTTGATTTTTTAGGGCTTCTGTGAAAGAATACTACCCTATAGTGAAAGCATAACCTTTCTTCATAAATATATCATGGCTGGTAAAGGAAAAAAATATTCTGAAAAAAAAAATTTTATCTTGTTCTGAGCTCAATACGTTTTCCAGATGCAGGTCTTTGGCTATTTAACTTGTGATGTCTGGGGATTTTGTAGCTTTACTTTGTAAGGTAATGTGTACCTGTCATTTTAGAAATAATCAAGACAATATAATTAAGAAAACATTTTTTAAGGGTAAGAATAAAAATCTAGGTCTGAAACCACAGGGTGCTTCCAAAATATGTTCATTTTTTAAAATTGTTTTCTTTATTTTAACTTATTTTAACTTTCTTTATATTTATCTTGATTAGAAACATAATTGTGATTAGGTTTCAGTCATGTAAAGAACACCCCCCTTCACCAGTGCAACAATGTCCCAAATCTCCTTCCATTCCACCCCAACCCCACCTGTACTCCAGACAGGCTTTCTAGTTCTCTCATTCATACATATGATTGTGGTAGTTCTCTGTGTAGTTATTTCTATAACTGCACTCACCACTCTTTGTGGTGAGCTTCATGAAGTGAGCTGGAAGTTCCAGCCCTCCTCTCATTGTCTCTGAGAATTGTTGCAAAAATGACTTTTATTTTTCTTAAAGCCCATAGATGAGTGAGACTATTCTGAGTCAGTCTCTCTCTCTCTCTCTTCCTCTGACTTATTTCACTCAGCATGATAGATTCCATGTACATCCATATATAGGAAAATTTCATGACTTCATCTTTCCTGATGGCTGCATAATATTCCATTATGTATATGTACCACATTTTTTTAGCCATTCATCTGTTGAAGGGCATCTTGGTTGTTTCTAGAGACTGACTATTGTGAATAGTGCTGCAATAAATATAGGTGTGAGGAAAGGGTTTTTGTATCGTATTCTTGTGTTCTTAGGGTATATCCCTAGAAGTGGAATAGCTGGGTCGAATGGGAGCTCAATTTCCAGATTCTGGAGGAATCTCCATATCGCTTTCCATAGAGGTTGGACTAGACGAAATCCTCACCAGCAGCGGATAGGAGTTCTTTTCTCTCCACATCCCTGCCAGCACTGATTATTCTCATTCTTTGTGATGTATGCCAATCTCTGTGGTGTGAGGTGGTATCTCATCTCTCTGATGACTAGTGATGAGGAGAATTTTTTCATGTGCATTTTGCCCATTATATTTCTTTTTTTTTTTTATCAAAGTGTCTGTTCATTTCTTCTCCTATTTTTTGATGGGATTAGATTACTTTTTCTTATAAAGTTCTGTCAGTGCCCTATATATTTTGGATATCAGCCCTTATCTGATGGGTGTTGGGTGAATAGTTTCTCCCACTTGGTGTGTGGCTCTTGTATCCTGGGCACTATTTTCTTTGAGGTGCAGAAGCTTCTCAGCTTAATATATTCCCATCTGTTGATCTCTGCTTCCACTTGTTTGGAAAGTGTAGTTTTCTCCTTGAAGATGCCTTTAGTCTCAATGTCCTGGAGTATTTTACCGACGTGTTGTTCTATATACCTTATGGTATTAGATCTGATATCAAGGTCTTTAATCCATTTGGATTTTACCTTTGTACATGATGTTAACTGGGGTCTATGTTTGCTTTTTTGCAAGTGGCTAACCAGTTCTGCCAAGAGCACTTGTTGAAGAGATTTTCCCTGCTCCACTTAGGATTTCTTGTTCCTTTGTCAAAAATTAGGTGATTGTATATCTGGGGAACATTGTCTGAGAACTCAAGCCTATTCCACTGATCTGAGGGTCTGTCTTTATTCGAATACCATGCTGTTTTGATAACTATTTCTTTGTAGTACAATTTAAAGTTGGGGGAAGTAATGCCTCTAATTTTCCTTTTATCTAGGAGTGCTTTAGCTATTCGAGGGTGTTTATTGTTCCAGTTAAACTTCATAAGTGTTTGATCCACTTCTTTGAAGAATGTCATGGGATCTTTAGAGGAATCACATTAAATCTGTATAATGCTTTGGGGAGTATTGCCATTTCAATGATGTTAATCCTGCCAATCCATGAGCAGGGTATGTGTTTCCATTTCTGCATGTCCTCTCTTATTTCTTGGAGCAGGGCTTTATAGTTTTTTGTTTTATTTTTTGCATAGGTCCTTCATATCTTTGGTCAAGTTGACTCCAAGGTATTTGACTTTGTGTGGCACTAATGTGAACGGGATTGCCTTCTTGACTTCCATCTCTTCCCTATCATTATTGGTGTATAAAAAGGCCATTGATTTCTGTGTGTTAATTTTGTAGCCTGCCACCTTGCTATATAAGTCCATTGTTTCTAGAAGCTTTTTGGTAGAGTCTTTAGGGTTTTCTAAGTAGAGTATCATGTCATCTGCAAACAATGAGAGCTTGACTTCTTTCTTTCCTATTTGGATTCCCTTGATATCTTTTTTTTTGCCTGATCGCTATAGCAAGCAATTCCAGTACTATGTTGAAGAGGAGCGATGAGAGAGGACAGCCTTTTCTTGTACCAGAATTTAGAGGGAAAGTTTTTAGTTTTTCTTCATTGAGGAAAATATTTGCCATTGGCTTGTGGTAGATGGCTTCAACTAGATTGAGAAAGGTTCCTTCCATTCCCATCTTGCTGAGAGTTTTGATCAAGAATGGGTGTTGGACCTTATCAAATGCTTTCTTTGCATCTATTGATATGATCATGTGATTTTATTTCTTGTTGTTGATGTTGTGTATGATGTTGATAGATTTATGGATGTTAAACCATCCTTGCATTCCTGGGATGAAACCTACTTGGTCGTAGTGTATGATCTTCTTGATGATGCATTGGATTCTATTTGCCAGGATTTTGTTGAAGATCTTTGCATCTGCATTCATCAGTGATATTGGTCTGTAATTTTCTTTTTTGGCAGCATCTCTGTCTGGTTTTGGTATCAAGGTGATGCTGGCTTCATTAAAGCTTTTTGGGAGTGTTCCTGTTTTCTCAATTTCATGGAAGAGCCTAGCTAGGATTGGTAGTAGTTCCTCTTAAAAGATTTGAAAGAATTCATTAGGAAATTTATTTGGGCCTGGGATTTTCTTTTTGGGCAGATGTTTGATTAGAGTTTCAATATCCTCAGTAGTGATGGGGGTGTTTAGATATACTACATCCTCCTTATTTAACTGTGGAATGTTATAAGTGTCCAAGAATTTTTCCATTTCTTCTAGGTTCTCATGTTTAGTAGCATAAAGTTTCTCAAAGTAGTCTCTGATTACCCTTTGAATCTCTGCAATATCTGTCGTGATCTCTCCCTTATCATTTCTAATATGGGTTATCAGGTTTCTCTCTCTCTCTCTCTGTCTTTCTTTGTGAGTTTTGTCAATGGTCTGTCAATCTTGTTTATTTTTTTTCAAAGAACAAACTTCTGCTTTTGTTGATCTTTCAGATTGTTTTTTTGGTTTTCCACTTCATTGATTTCTGCTTTCAGGTTTGGTATTTCCTACGGTATCTCTGCTTTTGGTTCCTTTTGTTGGTCATTTTCTAATTTTTTGAGCTGTGTCATTAAGTTATTCAGGTATGCCCCTTCTTCCTTCCTGATGTGTGCTTGCATAGCTATAAATTTTCCTCTCAGAACCGCTTTTTCTGTGTCCCATAGATTCTGGCAGTTTGTGTCTTCATTATCATTTGTTTCCAGGAAAGTTTTGATTTCCTTTTTTATTTCGTCTCGGACCCACTGGTTGTTCAGTAGCAGGGTGATTAATTTCCAATTGTTAAAGTTTTTCTTTTGTGTGCCTTTGTTGTTCACATCTAATTTCAGAGCCTTGTGGTCAGCAAAGGTAGCCTGCAAGATTTCTATCCTCTTGATTTAATGGAGGTATGTTTTATGTGTCAGCATGTAGTCTATCCTGAAGAACGACCCATGTACATTGGAGAAGAAAGTGTGTTCAGGTTTTTTGGATGGAGTGTCCTATATATATCCACTAGTCCTCTTTCTTTCATTACTCTTTTCAGGGTAGTATGTTTTTGTTGGGTTTCAGTTTTGTTGACCTATCAAGTATTGATAGGGCTGTGTTGAGGTCTCCCAAAATTATTGTGTTATTATTCATGTCTTCTTTCAGATTTGTCAGTAACTGTATAAGATAATTTTCTGGTCTCTCATTGGGTGCATATATGTTTAATAGTCTGATTTCTTCCTGTTGCACATATCCTTTGATTAGTACATAGTGTCCATCTTTGTCTATTACAACTTTTCTGAGTTGATGGCATCAGATACTAATATGGCTACCCCAGCTTTTTAAGGGTGTTGTTTGCTTGGATGATTTTCCTCCAGCCTTTGTTTTTGAGTCTATGTTTGTTCTGAATATTCAGGTATGTTTCTTGTAGGCAGCAGAAGGTTGGATTCATCTTTTTGACCCATTTTGCCACTCTGTGTCTTTTAATTGAATTTAGTCCATTGACTTTGAGGGAAATGATTGTCATAGGATTTAATGTCATTTTTGTAGATAAGTTTGCTGTGTTTTTGGTCTCTCTTTTCTTACAGTAGACCTTTCAGTTTTTTCTTTAAGGCTGGTTTTTCATCTGTGAAGTTTCTGAGCTGTTGTTTATCCATGAAGCTATGTAATCTTCCTTCAAACCTGGACGTGAGTTGGGCTGGGTGCAGTATTCTTGGTAAGGCATCCATTTCATTTAGTCTTGTCACAATATCCCACCACTGTCTTCTGGCCTTTAGTTTCTTGTGACATGTCTGCTGTAAGTCTTAGAGATGCTCTTTGAATGTAATTTCCCTTTTTGATCTTGCTGCTTTCAGTATTCTATCTCTATCTGTGGAATTTGTCATTGTAATGAGGATGTGTCTTGGGTTGTTTTCCTTTGGGTCTCTTTTAGCTGGTACTCTTCGGGCATGTAGGATTTGATTGCATGTAGTCTTTACCTGTGGGAGTATCTCCTTGATGATGTCTTTGACAGTTAATTCTTCCTGGAGATCTCCTACCTGGCTCTCTCTAACTCCAATGATTCTTATTTTATTTCTGTTGAGTTCATCAAAGGCTTCTATTTTCATCTGTTCACATTCCTTGAGTATTTTTTCCATTGCCTGTTCATTTGTCTTAAGGTTCTTTGCCAATTCTGCTGTGTTGAGATTTTCTGCATCACATCTTCCAGTACTCTGATTCTCTCCTCAGCTGCTGCACCCTGCTGGTGAGGCCATCCATTGAGATTTTAAGTTGAGCTACTGTGTTTTTCAGATCTGTTTTTTCAGTTTGGAGTTTTCTGATTTCTGTCTTTGTGTTCTTTTCAGATAGATTTATGCTTTCTTTAAGTTGTACAAACATCTTCCATATTGCTATTTTAAGTTCCTTTTCAGAGAGGTTAATCAGGTGGTTGGAATTTTTTAGGTCATCCGAGCTATCATTTTCATTCTCTGTGCATGGTGTTTGTTTGCAAGGTTTCCCTATTGTCACGTTTGTAGTGTGATTTTTCCTGCGTTTTGTGGTGGGGTTCATTGGTTAGAAAGAGTGCATGGCTGTGAAGCAGAGTGGCCACGCTCTTCTGTGGCCTCTAGATGAGTTTTTTTGGGTGGTGTGCTTCCTAGGCCTCTGAGTAGAGCTTCAAGTATTCAGGGAAGACAGACAAGCAAAACAAAGAGTTCCGTTCAAGTCCTCAGGGTCATCCAAGGCACGGCAGGAGGCCGGAGCCAGCCAAAAACTCTCTGCATTAGGCAGGATCTCCTGCAGGAATGCTAATGAAATCCAGTCTCAGGCGGTTGGAAGCACTATGGCCCAAGATGGCTTCTGCGCCCTTCTGACACCCAGGAGAAACCAGCAGGAATTAGTGTGTGTACATCCCAACCCAACTCTGAAGCAGGCAGGATCACCAGCAGGAACGCTGATGAAATCCAGTCTCAGGCAGCTGGAAACTGCATAGCCCAAGATGGCTTCTGCATCCTTCTGACTCCCGGCAGAAACCAGCAGGAATCAGTCCCAAAATATGTTCTATTGGTAATCAAGAATAAAAGACTTTTAAATTATTGAACTGGAGATTGGTATACTTAACTTAGCCAATGTTTGAAACTCTTAGACTAATAATAGTAAACTTCAAACAGAATTCTGCAATGTGGGGTATTTTCATAGTGTTTAATAGAAAGAATCTTTCTTATCATTCCTAAACGATAGTAAGGAGAGAACAAGATATTAATATAATTTTGGTAACTGTTGGTAAGAAAAACAATGAAGTTTTTTTTTGTTTTTATTTAATATACTTGTTTTTGGGATCACACCTGGTACTACTCAGGGCTTGCTCCTTTCTCTACACTCAGGGATCACTCATGGCAGGCTCAGGAGACCATATAGGCTGCCAGGGATTGAATACAGGTTAACAGCTTGCAAAGCAAAAAAAGTACCTACATTGCTATCACTCAGTCTGCAATAAAAAAAAATTTTTTTTGGTTTTTGGGTCACACCGGCAGCGCTCAGGGGTTACTCCTGGCTCTATGCTCAGAAATAGCTCCTGGCAGGCACAGGGGACCATATGGGACACCGGGATTCAAACCAACCACCTTTGGTCCTGGATCGGCTGCTTGCAAGGCAAACACCGCTGTGCTATCTCTCTGGGCCCCAGAATTTTTTTTTTAATTTTTTATTTTTAATTATGAGAACAAAGATGCAAAGAAAGAGGACAAGGTAAAGTTACAGTGGATGGACAATCACCCATAACATAATTCTCAGAAGAAGTCCCCTTGCTGATATATTAACTTTGAACTTTCAGCCAAAGAACATTAACATAAATAAAACAGAATCCATGTACAATTACTTTGTCCCTCAAGTCCCCAGATTGTAACACATTATAATATTTCTTAACAGCACACAAGGCAATCTAAAGCCATAAAACTTAAGTAACTCCTTAAACATTAGAGGCCTAGTATTTTTTACATTTCCATGTATATGAATATTAGCTTAAGTTAACCTCAAATTTTAAGTGTTTTTTTTTTTAAGGATTAGAGTCAAAGGAGCACAGTAAAAACAGTGTTAGAGTGGCAATTGTTGTTTGCATAGGCCCACCAAAATATGAGAGGCATGGAAAGGAATAACCTTGGCCTAAATACAAAGAGATCCTACCCCTGAAGTTTCCTGGCATAAGACCAACTCTACGCTCCAGGCAAGTTATCGTCCAATCCAAGACATTGTCCATAGTGCCAACACACTTTTCACACAGTCTCTGTTGTTGGTATCATGTTTCTGTATTAAAGATCCTGGAATCTGCATATCCTACATTGAAGTCATGTCTTCTCATTATACCTCACCATTAAAGGGCAATGCAGGAAGCCCTGTCCTGTAAGCAAGTCGTTGTTGTAAGTCTTCTCAGTGTTAAGGGAAGTCTCTTTTGAGCAGGTCGATGTCTGAGCAGTGGTAGGGTCTTCTGTGGTAGAGGATTGCTTCCAGGTGATGTTATAGACAAACCTGGATGTTTTATGAATGGCTTCCCTGGTTCAGGGGTGAATGGAAAATGCCCTTTCTTCTGAGGCCTGTGACAGGTCATTATGTCAATGTTCAGGGTGTAAGGTCCCTTTGCACTACAAGATTTGTGTATTCCAATCTCTATTAGATAGGATCTTATTTGTATGTATAGTATTTTCTCATTTTAATGTGCCTATGCAAAAAAGGAGCAATGCCACGTTGCATTATTGGCGCATATGGGGGACATAAGAACAAGTCCAATAATCCCCATGACATGGTTCAATCATAAGCATTAAACTTGCGGACTCTTTCACCAAAATTCCTTGTTGAACAACTCATAAGGAGAAGATAAAATGTGGTTAGAATTGTCATTGTATAAGAGAATATTTAGTAAGACTTATAGTTGTCAGGGAAAAAGAAAATATTCTAGAGACATACGTGTCCATTTTATGTCTTTTGAAACAGTTCAGGGTTGTTACACACAATACACGGCTTAGGTCTGTGATTAGGATTGTGCAATACTGAAGTTAAAAAGAGTAATGTGGGTTAGTGATGTTTGGGTGAGAGAGTTAAGGAGTAAAAATGAGCTTTGAAGGGGTGTGGAAAAGGTCAGAATACAAAATGGACATTCTGGATATACAAAACATAACATAAAGATAAGGAATATTCTTAATATATGCAGAGTGGTCAGATACTGTCAGTGACAAACTTAGCACAACTGAGCAAATCTTAGCACATCCCAAGTTAGGACCAACCTTGTCTGGCCTCCTTGGCTGCCACCCCAGAAGGCCTGGAGGCCGGGAGCAGAAGAGGGGAAGGCTGGGAACCTATCAAGGCTCCTAGCACACCCAAGTTAGGGAGAAGGCCTTCCACATGGGGTCTCCCCCAACCCCATGCCAGCTAGAGCTAGCTTCCAGCTCAAGAGAGAATCGAGAGAGAGCCGGAAGCCAGGATTGCAATAGAATTTTTTAAAAGTCCTTTTTAAGGAGTTGAGTCAGGCTAATAATTTTTTACATAAACATTTCATCAGGGGCTGGAGCAGTGGCACAAGCGGTGGGGCATTTGCCTTGCATGCAGCTAACCTAGGATGGACCTCGGTTTGATCCCCCGGTGTCCCATATGGTCCCCCAATTCAAGTGCGATTTCTGAGTGCATAGCCAGGAGTAACCTCTGAGCACCGCTGGGTGTGGCCCCAAACCAAAAACAAACAAATAAAAAATTATTTTATCATGGCTGTTAAAGAAAATATAGTATCTGTCCAAAATAGCTCCCATTTAAGCTATTTGTTGCCCTGATTCAGATCTAAGTGACAAGGTATAAAGTCTTCTAAGTATAAAACCATCTTTGTGCTGTTCAGTATGTCTCCAAGACAAGCTACTCCTTGAGGTGTGATGGCAGTTACACCACTTTGCTATCTGTAAAAGACTTGCAAATGGTTGAGTCTGGAGAATCTCAGAAAATGCAGCTAGGATTGAAGACATGTAATTCATTTCAACCCTCTTTTGATTTCTTTGAAACAATTTTGCTTGCTTATCCCTCCACCCCTTTCTCTCTCTGAGTGTTTATGTGTGCATATTTGTTATATGCTGTTGCATATAAACCCCTGAACTTATTATTTCCTATACCTAGCTCCACCCATATTTATCTTCATTGGACTTCACTGGACTGAAACCTCTTGAAACAACTTCACATGTGTTTATTGTTCCATTTACAGTGTTAGAATCTAGCACATTTGATTCAAAATGCCATGAAGTTAAAGGAATAACTCAGAAATACTAACTAGTTCAAATTTATGGTTTTGAGTTTTGTATTAGGGCAAAGTATAGCTATGTGTTTAATTAGGGCAATAAATAGAAGTGAGGTGATGAGAAATTAGATAAAAATAGAAGAAATGAGTAAGAGTATTAAAAAACCTGTTCTGAGCCGAAATAATAATACAGTGGATAAGGTGTTTTCCTTGCATGACCCCTAGTTGGGTTCTATCCCTAGTATTCCATATCGTTCTTCGAGCCTGCCAGGAGTGATTTCTGAGCACAGAGTCAGGAGTAACCTCAGATTGCTGCTGAGTGTGGCCCAAAAAACAACAAACAAAAAAAAATACAGAAAAAAAATACCTGTTCTCTCAAAATACTGGTATTTTCTGAATGATCTTTGGAATTTGTATCAATAAGTGTATAAACCTATACTGTGGATTGTGCAATGGCAGTCTTAAAAAAAATACTGTGGTAGGGGCCGAAGTGGTGGTGCAGTGGTAGGGCGTTTGCCTTGCACACCTAGGATGAACAGCAGCTCTATCCCCGGGGAATCCCATATGGTCTCCCAAGCAATTTCTGAGCACATAGCCAGGAGTAACCCTTGAGTGTCACTGGGTGTGGCCCCAAAACAAACAAACAAAAAACTGATAAAATGCTCATGATCAAGCTACATAATATGACATTTGTATCAAACCATTAAACTGTGATGAAAGTCTTGCCTTTTCTGACTTTTTCTGGACTCATCTTTGAATCTCTGTGTCTTTCAATTTACACTTCTGGCTTTCTAGAAAACCCTTCCGCCTCTCTACTTTCATTTTGATTTAACAAACCTACTAAACTCCTACAGAGCAGAGTACAATTTCCTCTACCTTGTTCTCTATCTGTCCCATTAGATTCAGGTTTCAGGATATTATTGTCCCTAATTCTGTGCACTTACTTTGGAACTTCCTTTGGGTACATCAGAGTCATCTGATGTACTTACAGCACTGAATTCTGCTCTCAAAAGTTCTATTTCAGCAGGTCTAGGAAGATACTAAAGTTATTATTCCTTCAAATTCACAAGTGAGCTTGATGTTGCTCATCTGGAGAATAGAATTTAACATTATCTGTACTCTAATATATTGCCTCAGAAATGATTTACTCTGTCTTATTTTAATAATTATTTCATTTAATAGGATCTGAAAGGAGTCCCAAGATTGTACTAGATAATGAAACATAAAAATATCTCTTAGAAAGAGGAACTCTTTGTCACTATATGCCTGAAATACAAATATGAAGGACTTGTAATTCACAATGGTCTCATAAAAATTTTTTAAAAAACGAAAAGAATGAGGAACTCTTCTAGTAATACTTTCTGTAAATATATAGTCTTCTTCCACTGAAGGTTGTAGTGGTTATATGATAGATTGCAGTATCATGACTCAATATAAATTCCTGTGTCATGTTATTTGTTGACAAACTCCAGGAGTCATGGGTATGAGACTGTGGACCACGTGTGGAATTTCCAGGAACTTCTAAAATCCCCCTTTAAATCCCTTTTCCTCTGAGAATTTTCCATGAAATAGACCTCAGAAAAATAGAATGAGGTTTTATCCAATCCACTATCTACTCCTATGAATATATTAATACTTTTATAAATATAATCATATTGCTTTTGATATTGATAAAATAAAAGAAAATTATATAAAATCACTTATATAAAGTCTATCTTATAATTTTGATAAATTTTTCCCTGGATGTAGATTATTTGTATAGTGATTAGGGAACAAGAAGTTTGAACTCTAGGCCAAGAACAATATTGCATCAAGGGGGAAAAAAGTCCCTTTGAGTCTGACCTAATGGAAGCTATTCAAGGGACAAATTCTATTTCATTTTTGCTATCCAAACATGCTTTCATACAGATTACATATTAAACCTAATACTAAATCTAGCCAAATCAGGAATTCAGAAAAGAATTGTTTCTTCATCTTTCCATAAACAAACAAAGCCTATAACAAAAGGCAGCATCCCTAAAATGTACTGGTTTCATTTCTGCATGTTAAACTTGCAAGAGTTAAAATAGTCAACAGTGTTTTTACCCTTTTCATCTGTTTTCTTGGTAGTGCCAGAAATCAAACCCAGCACTTCACATATGCCAGGTCTGAGCCACATTCCCAAAAATAGTTCTTTAAAATATATTTAAGGTGGGCCAGAGAGATAGCACAATGGTAGGGCATTTGCCTTGCATGTGGCCAATCCAAGAAAGACCTGGTTTGATTCCTAGCATTCCATATGGTTCCCCAAGCTTGCCAGGAGCGATTTTTGAGCTCACAGCCAGGAGTAACCCCTGAGCATCACCGGCTGTGGCTAAAAATCTAATTAATTGATAAATAAAATAAACTGCTTTAAAAAGATTTATTATTTAAAAAAGCAAAATATATTTAAGGCAAGTCCCATGTAGAAAAGGGATTTTATTACTGATTTATATAAAAAGTACAACAAAATATATTAAAAATATAATGAGGCAATAATAACAATATTAATCATGAAATTCCCTAATACATGTTTCCTCATGATTTATTAATTGTTACTTATTCTAAGGTTCAACTATTTTTTTAGTTTTTTTCTATCATTAATACTATGATCTACACAAACAATAAGCATGGTATAGAAACACATGGGCAGGGATATAAACTAAAAATGACACTTCATAATGATAAATCTCATTAATGATAGATCTAAGTGACTTATAGAACTTAACCATCAATATAGAAAAAAACAAACCTTACTGTCATATTTCAACTAATCCTAGCTTTATTTTATCTTTTTGTTTTAAATATATTATGGGCTTTAATAATATATTTTTGAGTTATAAATTCTATTTTATTATTTTATTGACTGTAGATGTTCTCCCAAAATTCTTATTTGCTTTTTATACCATACTTAAGTGATGATGTTTGGAAGTGGGTTTTTGGGGGGCTAACTAGGTTTTGATGAAGCAATAAACTTAGAGGCCTTGGGATGAGATATGAAGAAGGGATCATAAAACACTTCCTCTCCTCTCCTCCATGTAAATACACAGTGAGAAGAGATGTCTACAGATCAAGATGTAACCTCAGAAAAGCCCAACCAAGCCAATACCCTGGTGTTATACTTCCCATCCTCTTTAAATGATAAAAATAGATTTCTGTACTTTAATCCATCCAGCAGTTTATATAGTGAAGTAAAACAGGTTACACATGTTAAAAAAGGAAGGAGATTGTGATTAATTTTGTTCGTGACTATTTTCTTCCTCATAAAATTAATATTTTGAATATCCATTAAACACTAGGCATGGTTTTAGGTATTAGTATAATTTTATCTAAAGCTCAATTTTAAAACACAGTGGCGTTTGCCTTGCAAGCAGCTGATCCAGGACCAAAGGTGGTTGGTTCGAATCCCGGTGTCCCATATGGTCCCCCGTGCCTGCCAGGAACTATTTCTGAGCAGAGAGCCAGGAGTAATCCCTGAGCACTGCCGGGTGTGGCCCAAAAACCAAAAAAAAAAAAAAAAAACTTTCAATATCAATATTAATCTAAAATATAAAATTACAGTGAGAAAGTTTAACCTGAAAACATTAAGTACAAAATAATAGCTCATCTTGAAAATAATAAGTTGTAATTCCCTTATTGTGTAAACAAGAACATAGAATATCATCATTATACAAAACTATGTGTACTGTTCAAATGATCAGGAGAGGAATAATTTTGTCTTTCAATTTAGCTTTCTTATCTAAAAAAATAACAAATTTATATTTGTTATATAAATTTATACATCTCCTGTTTATGTTTTAATATAGAAAAAAATAAACCTAAGGGTCAGAGAGATAGCATGGAGGTAGGGCATCTGTCTTGCATGCAAAAGGATGGTGGTTCGAATCCTGGATCCCTGAGCCTGCCATATGGTCCCCTGAGCCTGCCAGGAGCTATTTCTGAGCATAGAGCCAGGAGTAACACCTGAGCACTTCCAGGTGTGACTCACAAACCAAAAAAGAAAAAAAAGAAGAGAAAGAAAGAGAGAAAGAGAGAAAGAAAGAGGAAAGAAAGAAAGAAAGAGGAAAGAAAGAAAGAAAGAAAGAAAGAAAGAAAGAAAGAAAGAAAGAAAGAAAGAAAGAAAGAAAGAAAGGAAGGAAGGAAGGAAGGAAGGAAGGAAGGAAGGAAGGAAGGAAGGAAGGAAGGAAGGAAGGAAGGAAGGAAGGAAGGAAGGAAGGAAGGAAGGAAGGAAGGAAGGAAGGAAGGAAGAAGGAAGAAAGAAAGAAAGAAAGAAAGAAAGAAAGAAAGAAAGAAAGAAAGAAAGAAAGAAAGAAAGAAAGAAAGAAAGAAAGAAAGAAAGAAAGAAAGAAAGAAAGAAAGAAAGAAAGAAAGAAAGAAAGAAAGAAAGAAAGAAAGAAGAGAAAGAAAGAAGAGAAAGAAAGAAAGAAAGAAAGAAAGAAAGAAAGAAAGAAAGAAAGAAAGAAAGAAAGAAAGAAAGAAAGAAAGGAAGGAAGGAAGGAAGGAAGGAAGGAAGGAAGGAAGAAAGAAAGAAAGAAAGAAAGAAAGAAAGAAAGAAAGAAAGAAAGAAAGAAAGAAAGAAAGAAAGAAAGAAAGAAAGAAAGGAAGGAAGGAAGGAAGGAAGGAAGGAAGGAAGGAAGGAAGGAAGGAAGAAAGAAAGAAAGAAAGAAAGAAAGAAAGAAAGAAAGAAAGAAAGAAAGAAAGGAAGGAAGGAAGGAAGGAAGGAAGGAAGGAAGGAAGGAAGGAAGGAAGGAAGGAAGGAAGGAAGGAAGGAAGGAAGGAAGGAAGGAAGGAAGGAAGAAGGAAGGAAGAAAGAAAGAAAGAAAGAAAGAAAGAAAGAAAGAAAGAAAGAAAGAAAGAAAGAAAGAAAGAAAGAAAGAAAGAAAGAAAGAAAGAAAGAAAGAAAGAAAGAAAGAAAGAAAGAAAGAAAGAAAGAAAGAAAGAAAGAAAGAAAGAAAGAAACTTAAAAATTAGTCACTTTCAAACAGAGTAGTGAAGCCCAACAGACACACCCAACAATTAAAATAATTGCTAGTGAGTTATAGTCACTATGCAGAATCGAAATTGATTCAATATTTTCTTATTCTTTTCCTTGAACTACCAGTTATATGATGTCACCAACATTCAATAAAGTGTTATAGACAAAGGATGGGTACCCAAATGTTTTGTTTGATCTGAGCCTTTTAATAAAATGTACAAGTATACATGAAGATGACTAATAAAGTCATGAACATAGAAAATGTAGTGGAGGCCTTAGTAGTACCCTTGAGTACCATATTGTAGTATTTTGGGTCTTAGGATTACACAGCTAATTATATTACAATAGGAGACTTTGAGTCTTTAAGTTAAAACAGATGTTTTCAAAGTAATTTCACATATATCTGAGCCATCAAGTTCATACTGATGGTACTGAATTGTTTTTGTGTTTTGAGAGGTAGGTGAGCACATCCAGCAGTGCTCAAGAGCCATTTGTGGCTTTGTTCTGTATTCAAGGGTCACTCCTGGCGCAGTGTTTCCTGTTTCTTGCAGTGTCAGAAATAGGGCCAGAAAACTGAGTTCTGATCTTACTCAGCTAGTCATCTGCTATTTGATCTTATAAGTAGCACACAAACTCTTACAATATTAGTTTCTGTAATTACTAAATTAAGAGTTAGATTCATCTTCATCATTACATTTTGCAAGAATTGTGATGATGAATGGAATCTCAATAATGGTCTAGCCTATTTGAGGGTATTGTCAAGAAAAGTAAATATCTTTATAACCATTAAAGTTCCCCCAAAATAAAAAAAAATTCACATCTTATCAAAGTATAGCTAAAACAAGGCCAATATATGTATTTCTTTTGTATTATTTCTTTACATTTTTGCAATTTTTATATTTTAGAAAACATTATAATAAACACATGTTCTTAAGATGTTTAAAGATACTAAAGTTATAATATCTTGATCTATACAAGTTCTTAGAAGACCAAGCTTAAATACGTATATATGAATATATATAATCTTACCTAAAAGATAGTCAATGTTTTCAAACATTCAGTAAAACCACATTCAGTCTAAACTTATATATTTAAACTAGATCAGCTACTTTTTAGTTTACTGGTGTGCATTCTAGCATCTCTTCCTTTGGCTTGGGATAATTTAATAGTAGGGGAAAATAGATTTTAAAGATTTAAAGACAAAAATTATAATCTAGTGAGGGATAATTGAACTAATATCCAGGTTATATTTTAATAGAGCAATTATAGTATTTTGACATTTGCTAAAAAGACAATATAACTCCTAGAAAAATTTTTTATTTTTATTTTTTTGGTTTTTGGACCACACCCAGCAGCACTCAGGGGTTACTCCTGGCTCTACACTCAGAAATTGCTCCTGGCAGGCTCGGGGGATCATATGGGATTGGGATGCTGGGATTCGAACCACCAACCTTCTGCATGCAAAGCAAATGCCTTACTTCCATGCTATCTCTCCAGCCCCTCCTAGAAGAATTTTTATGAGTCATTTATTGGTGTTTATGAAGTGTTTTCAAAATAGATTTATATTTGTAGACACCATATAGTTTGAGCAGCATGCTTAGAGGAGAAAAATGCTTGAAAATTGTTCCTCATATATCAATCAATTTTGGAGAACAACCAGTGAAGAAGGAAGTAATACCAAAACAATTTTATGGGAGAAATAAAATATTATTTGCTTAGCTATAACAGTCTTACCTAGATTCCTTATCTTAGGTTAACCTGATCCCACTCTTGGTAGTTGGTGTTTATATTTGCTGCCACTGTGACTGCCAAACCTATCATTACTTATCTCATATGACAGTTAAAAAGTGATCACTCTTCATCTAGAGTTGAAAAGACTTTATTCCCTAAGCTGTGAAATAAATACTTGAATATAAAAGAAGAGCAACCTCTCATGTTGATCTGCATTCTAAACTTTTTAAATAACTGTATTATTCAATTTTATATGACTTACAAATAAATTAGAATTCTTTAATAATCCTTATGATAGTAAATTTCTGAGTCAAGTACATTTCATTCCATGAAGCTCATGGTTTGGGCCTGGGTCATGAAATAAACATGTGATATTTGTGTAGAGTTACAGAGCACAGATTCTATGAACAGCAAATTTAGATTTTAATCCTGAGTTTGCCATAGTCACAAGTGGTGCAACTTTGAGAAAGTCATTTAATAATAAAGTTTCTGATTCTTGTGTGCAAATTTCAGAGAATTATAAACAAACACCTTGAAGTATTAATCAATAATATGAGTATCTATAGAGAAATTGTCATAATAGACATTCATTAGATAATATAGTCATTGTCAAAATTATTTGATGAAAAATTTGCTCTAAATAAGTTGAAGACCAATATCAACAACAAAAGCTTGCATCAGTTTTTAATGGGATGAAAGAAATAGTAATGCGCTGTATCAAAAATTCTACTTATTGATGGGGCCAACAAGATAAAACATGAGTTAAGATGAATGTCTTGCATGCATCAGAGTGGTTTAGTTTATTTCTATATCACATGGATTATCCACATCACTATAGCATCAGAAACAACTGGGTATGGCCCTGGAGATGCCCAAGCACTGCCTTTGTGGTTGGAGTATTCCTGCTACTTTGAGGTCCTTGTGTCCTAGGCTTTGGCCTTGAATTTCTGAGAGTCATTATGAGCAAACCCCAATATCTTGAGCACTAAACACAAAAATACTTCTTATTTGAAAGTGTCAATAATTATATTTCCCAGAAAGTTTTTAAGGGAAACAGCCTGACATGGGTGACAACATCTCAGTGAGCATGCTTTTTGACATTGCATGAGACAGCATTGTTTCTGATGACACAGAAAGCTTGCTTCATGTATGAGAACGTATGTATGATCATTGAGATGTAGCAATTGCTCCACTCAGAATTCTCTCCTAGAAAGTGTCAAAGGTCAGATCTACACTAACATCATGACTCCTACCTTGCAGACAAGTAATATGACTTCACATTTTTAGTTCTTATTTTTTTTTCATTTTAATTTTAGCAATTGCTTTAGACATTCTCAAGGATCTAACTTATTTTATCCTAACAACTCTGGAAAATAGATGAATTACTCCCCATAATTGATGATAGCTATTTAGTGGCTGTGACCTATCAAGAGGGAGGAGTTTGGATGTAGGAACAAAAAAAAAAAAAAAAAACTGGAGCATTATTCCAAGCTGTGGGGCAATAATGAATGCCAATTAGTCAAAACTCCTAGTTGGTAGAAAATTGTAGAAGGGTATATGAAAAGGCATAAGAACGATTGACTATATACCTTAGCAGCAGGAATGAGAATAAAAGCATTGAAGGAAATGTTTTTATTAAGGCACCATGATTTACAAAATTATTCGGAGTTGAGATTTAGGCATACAATGTTCCAACATCAATCCCCTCACATGTAAGTGTCAACTTTTCTCCACCAATGTTCTGTTTCCCTACTAGCCCCAGCTTACCTTCCTGATATACAAAATTTTTATATTTGGTTGTTGTGATTTTAATCTCATGCTTTCAGTTTGGTTGGTTCTGTAGTTTAGGTATATGAATTCCACATGGCTACATTGCTGATGTATCCTAAACACTGTCTGCCTGCTACCTCCCATTCACCTATTCTTTTTTTTTTTTTTTTTTTTGGTTGGGGGAGGCGGTCACACCTGGCAGTGCTCAGGGGTTATTTCTGGCTCTACGCTCAGAAATCGCTCTTCCATATGGGATGCCAGGATTCGAACCACCGTCCTTCTGCATTCAAGGCAAATGCACTACCTCCATGCTATCTCTCCATTCACCTATTCTTACTTCCCACCTCAATTTATTTTATTTTCTATCCTTTTTAATTATATAATCTAGATAACACCCATTGATTCCAGACTTGAATACCCAACTAATCAAATGGCATTTCACTTGAAAAACAATGAAAATTTTAGAGATGACTTGTTAAGAAGAAGATATAAAATGCTTATTTCAATCACCAGTTCTCAGAGCTGGAAATTGGCAATATCTACCTTTTTAGTAAAGAATGTATGGGTTCACTGCTTTTGGGAAAGGAAAGGCTAGGTCAGTTCTTACATGTATATGTATATGACACTTGCCCAACGTGCCCCCCAAAAAGATATTTTTTCTGAGTATAAGGACTTTAAGGAAGCAATGGACATATGTGAATTCAATTCTAGGAAAGAATATATAAATTATTAAGTTCTTTGGGTTTAAGTTCTTAGAAAAATCTTCCTCTTTATGTAATTGGAATATATGGGGTGTCTTATATAATTAGAAATTTGTAAAACTTTATATAAAATTATGAACATAACATTGATAGAATAATAATTATTCAACTTCTTTAAGTTTAATTCTTTAAGAGTTGCATGCATATTTAGTTCATCCTAGTTAAAATAATAGCTCAGAAGAGCAGACTAAAAGTAATTAGAATGTAGCTTTGAGGCCAGAGTGCTGAACTTTGAATACTAGTTTTAACAACTTCTAGTATTTGAACTGAGATAACTACTTAACCTACTGATATTTGATAAGTCAATGAAATTCAGATAAGTGAGCTACTGCATAAAAGTGTCACTGTGAATATTTAGTGTGTTAAAAAATTTAAAGTATGTTAACATAAAAATTGCTTCAATTATTATTTTGGATCTTAAGTTTTATTAACAATTTGGTTTAATAACATAATTAAGATGTTTCTTAAAAATTACAGGATTGTGCTAAAGAAAAAAAAATGTCTAAAGATGGAGAATCCTGGGTTAAAGACTCATTGTCATTGGTTACCAAAGTGTACCTAGGAGAGATCTCATATCTTCTACACAGCAAAGTATGGTAATGAGCTAATTGGTTTTATAATTATCCCATAATTACTAATAAGTAATTAAATTAAAATTATTTATAAACTAATAATTATTGATAAGTAATGTTATTTTATATTAGTAGTCACTACTAACAGAAATGAAACTAAATTTTTGGATTAAAATTAAAAATATATTTGATATATCTGATATAAATATATATATATATTATTACTCTGGGGAAAAAGTCATTTTATTTTATTGTATTTTATTTATTTATTTATTTATGTATTTGTTTGTTTTGGGGCCACACCCGGCAGTGCTCAGGGGTTACTCCTGGCTGTCTGTTCAGAAATAGCTCCTGGAAGGCGTGGGGGACCATATGGGACACCGGGATTCGAACCAACCACCTTAGGTCCTGGACCGGCTGCTTGCATGGCAAACGCCGCTGTGCTATCTCTCTGGGCCTAAGTCATTTTATTTTAAACATCACCTTGTTTAAAATAAAAAAAAATACTGCTTTGTCATCTCAGACTAAGAAGGGCCAGTTGCCCAATGTACTGACCATAACCGGATTTCATGAATTCTTCATTGTTTGAAAAGGCTTGTTCCCCAAAACCAGAGTCAAAGAAGCCATTTCCCTTTTTACAATTACGTAACTACTAGTGAGTAATCAAACAAAAAAAAAAACCTGAAATATTCTTATATTTGTTGCTGAAGTCATAATTAATCACCCAGACATAAGTGTACATATTTCGGAATAACTTAGTATTGAAATTAGACAGACCATACCTTTGTCAGTGTGAACTTGGCCCTTAGAAATCTTGCCTAATATTTTTCACCAACATTCATCTAGGGTAGAGTTTTAGAGTCAAGAAAATAATCAGTAGGACACCACCACTTGTGTCCACCAGCACAAAACTGGAATTTGCTTCTGCTTTGCTTTGTCTTTTTTTTCCTCATCCATAAAATGTGAAACTAATTGCATTTACAATTCTGAGGGAGCTGGGGAGCCTGAGATAAATGTACGGGACATGATAATATCATGTGTTAGCTATTATTACTTATAATGTGATATTATCAGAAAGTTTTCTGATATCCAACTAACTTCAAGGTGGAAGTTTGGGGCCACACCTGGAGATATTCAGGGTTTACTCTTATGTCTGCACTCAGGAATTACTCCTGGTAGTGCTCTGGGGATTATAGGAGATGCCAGGGATCAAACCTATGTCAGCCTGTGCAAGGCAAATGTCCTACTCATAATTCTATTGCTCCAAACACTCAACTATAATTTTATATAGTCCTTGAGTTATTGCTAAATTGCATTTTAGGTAAATTAAATGCTCCAACTTACTTTTTCGTAATCCATTTGAAGTTCTGTTTTAGTTCATTCATTTTCTGAAAAGATGATGGCCTATGTTGATTCTCTGACAGCATTATTATCAGGTAAATACTTAAGTTAATTCTCTGATATTACTATTATTACTGGTGAATGCTTAAGTTGATTCTCTGATAGTATTAATATCAGAGGTGTGGGAGGGGGAGAGTAATCACTTGGTCCACGAGAATTCCAGTTTTTTCAATTATTTTCTGTGGAACACTAAATAATTTTTAGATAACACTAGGTAATTTTCAGATAACTTTCTAGATAACACTAGATCACTTTTCATTATTTTAAATATAAAAATAGACAAAGAATCTCACTTAAAATGTATACAAATGTAAGCAATTTAAATCATATAAAACACTATTACATCTTCTAACCAGAGGGACACTCCGTGTTTGTTTTGTTTTTTTAAGTAAAGAACATTTTTTAAATTAGCATAAAATTATTTTATACAACTATGTATACTTGAGAGGTAAACTTACATGCCTCTCTAAAGCATAATTGCAACCAAAGTACCAAAATACTCTCCACCACTTTATTTCACTGCCTCCACATTTGATTTTCCTCATCCCTCTGTTAAACACATTTTGCGGTCTGATTCCATGATTTGGATCTGATTGATTTGTTTCTGTAGTTTTGTTTCTTCAAATCCCAAAGATGATGTCAGATTTTTTATTTATCTTTTTCCTTCTGATTTATTTTACTTAGTATGACACCATCTTGTTCCATGTCATACAACTCAAATTTTTATTTTTTATTATGGCTAAGTAAACTTGTTTTATCCACATTACTTATATCACAATTTTATTCATTTGTCTTTCATTAGACATTAGGGTTGTTTTTATATCTGGGTTACTTTGCGAGCACCGCAAACAAACATATGTATGCATAAATACGTAATTCTCTTTTGCTTTCTTTTACCTTTTTTTTTTTTTTTTGGGTTTTGGTTTTTGAGGTTTTTGAGCCACACACGGTGTCTCTCAGAAGATACTCCTGGTTATAGTTGCTCAGAAATTCACTCCTGGCTTGGGGACCAATTTGGGATGCTGGGGAATCGAACTGCAGTCTGCCCTAGGTTAGTACACGCAAGGCAAATGTCCTACCGCTTGGGCCAAAATAACTTAATTAATTAAGTAATTAAATAAGTAACTAGGAAATATGAGAAAGGAGCAAGAGAGAAAAAGAGAGTTCCATAATATAAAGCCAGAGAATCTATGAAACCCAAGTATATTTGGTGATTCCAAAATGAATGTGCCTGTTTTCATTTTCTTTGGATAAACATCCAAATTGCTGGATTTACAGGATGTACATTTTTAATATCTTGAAATTCCACAGAAAAATATTCTGTTTTCCAGAGGGTTGGACCAACTAACATTTGCAGCAATAGTATGTAAGAGTGTTTTCTCACACTTCTCACTTGATTCTGATGTAGGTCATTCTCACAAACGTGCGGTGCTACTCACTATTGTTTTGATTTGTTTAATAACGATGTAGATATTTTCATGTGCTTGGTGACCTTTATTTTGGGGGACCACCGCTGGCAATGCTCTGGTGTTACTCCCATCTCCACTCTCAAAAATAATTCCTGGCAGGCTCAGGAGACCATATGGGATGCCAGGAATTGAATCTAGGTTACCACGTGCAAAGAAAAGGCCCTATCTGCTGTGCCACCACATCCTGTTCCATGTTGACCATTTTGTATATACACTATCCTTGCAAATAGTGTTAGTTTTTTCTTTTGAATCTACTTTATGATTTTTCTTACCTAATTTAGCAATTAACAATTTAACAATTTGGTGAGGAATTCCAAAAATATGTTAAATATATATGTCAAAAGTGAACATTTTTGTCTTATGTCTCATTTTTAAATAGTATCATTCAGTATTCACCATGAACTATGATGTTAAATACTCAGGGGTTTAATTTTTTCAGCTTCCTTCAGTCTGTATCTTCAATTTTCCATTAAGTTGTGATTCCTAGAGCCTAGGTATAGAGTTCTAACAATTTGTCTATTTGTCTGGGTTCTCCAACTCAGTATAGAGTTGTAATTGTCAATTTAGATTTTTTTGTATTCCTGTGATATCTACTGTAAACTTTTTAAAATGATGATCAACTTATTAGGTTTTTAATTATTTTTATATTATGTTTAAAATGTTATGTTTTTACTTCATTGGCATAGCTAATAATTTTCACTCCTTTTATCCTTTTGAAGAAGCTTTTGATTTTATTTATTTTTGTATTCCATTTATTATACTGATTAATTTTCTTCTTTATATGGTTATTCTTTTGCTAGCAGTCAGATGTGGACTTGCAGAGGATTATTTTTCTTGTGAGAAGTAAAACTCTTTTTCCTTTTTTGGTTTTTGTTGGTGCTAAGGGTTTATTTGAGGCTTGTGCTCAGCAACCACTCCTGGTAGTGCTGAGAGATCACATGGTCTAACCCACGTTAGTCACAAGTAACACATGTCTAAACCCTTGTGCTATCTCTCCAGTATAGTTAGCACCGTTTAGTATTCCCTAGCTCACACCTACCCACAGCTCAGGTATTTGTTAGCAGTGATGGATGCTCCTCAGACGTTTCTCTCAAGACATCTTATGGAAAGTGAGATACAATATGAAATCCAGCAGTGGTTTTCAGCCAAAGAATTAGAGAACCCTAGGATGGTTCTTGGAGCACCACTGATCCTATTATTAATACTATATAGTTTTGTTTCATTTTTTTAGTTTTTTGAATGACACCTGAGACTACTCAGAAATTACTCCTGACTCTGCATTTATGGATCACTCCTCTGGGCTTGAGGAACCATATGATGTACTTGGAATCAAATCAGGGTCAGCTGTATGCAAGGCTAATTCCTTACCCACTCTATTATTTATCTGTCTCTACTCCATATTTTTTTGTCTCCTCATTCTATGTTTGTATCTATACAATTAGGGGGTTTAGGGTGCCTGTTAGCCGTGTAACCTCTCCTGATTTTATGGTAAAGTTTTTCACCAAGCAGTTTTTTCCCAATCACAGATAATTCTCCTGCAATGGAGTTTTCTTTTCATTGTTTGCATAGTGTATCTCTCTTCCCAACTCATTTGAGAGATACCCTTTGGCGTTTGCTAGTCATTGTTTGTTATGGTCTCAAGTCAACTTCTCTATAGATCTTCCAAGTTTTGTATAGACATGTTATAATGGACTGAAGAGCTAGTACAAAATGTAAAACACTTGCTTAGCATGAATACTTAACTAATTTAGGTTCAAACTCCAAGATTGTATATCTTCCTCTGATCCCTTAACATAACTGGGTTAGTCCCCCAAGACTAACAACAAACATACTAAAACACATATTTTCTGTGATGGCAAAAGGTTGAGACCCATTCTTCCCATTTGGTCATCTTGGTCCCCTGTTCCTCTCTTACCTCCCACTCAGCATTTTTTAGTTAAGACTTGAATTTTTCACTCTAATGAGAGAATTCTATTACACATAATGAGACTATGATTATGGCTTAACATGGAAAATCCCAGACAGCTATAGTCTAATATTTTATCTGCACTGAGAATATCTAACCAGGAGTTTTCCATTTCATGATTTTCTTCCCATTAGTATTATATTTTATTCTGGAACTTATATGTCATTTTAAGAAAGAACATTAAAAAAAAAAATAATATAGATGGATTACAATCATAGTATAAATGTCTTGAAGAAATTTCTTTTAACTAAGGTTATCAAGTCACATTCATAAACTTAATTCCTTCCAAAAAGAATGGCAAACAATTTGATTTATATTCAGTGGAATACATAAACATTATTTTTAAAATCATACATACTCCACAGATAGAAATGTTGGTTACACAAAAGAAAAAGATTGGAATAATACATTAAAAGAAGTGGAAAGTTTAAGGTCTTTTACAAGGCATAAGGGAGTGATGTCTATAAGCTTGATGTTCCTTTGACTTTCTTCTCTCTCCTTCCCCAACATCTTGTATTTGTATTACATGAGGATACTAAACAGATTTTTAAAGAAATTTTTATGTGAAAATAGAGGGAGGGAAATTCTATTTTATATAATTTTATTATAGAATTATATAAATATATAAATATAAATATAAATATAATTCTATTTTTATAATGAGTTGGAATTAAATTTTTGTATCTATTTACTGTGGTTGTTCTTTTAAGGACTGGCTTTTCCACATGGTCTAAAAGTAATCTACACTCTTCCTGATGTGACTATTGTGCCACCACTTCAGAACCAGAAAGAGGCTAGAGTTTACTATCCATGTGTTCCCAAGGCTAGTATGCTTTAAATTATAAATGTCATGGATGCCAAACATATCCAAACACTAGTAAAACAATATTGCAGCTAGCCATTTTCACTGGAAATTATTTCATTGTGCAATGAAAGATCATAAATGCCATAACTGTGAGACAAATACTGCATTTATTTTCCAGTAAATATGAAGCACAGGGTAAAAGGAATTTTGTAGAACAAACCAACATCTAGATCAGTGACTAGAGCACAGTAAATTGTTATAGTAAAGGATGGCATAATCAGCAATCATTTGCTGGAGTGAATGCATCTTATTGTAATAATGTTAATACTGCAATCATATGAGCAAAATGAACATTATATATAACTAACAATGCATATAAGTAGAATGGGAAGCTTAGTTATCATCAGCAAGCAGTGTTGACTTGTAATCTTTCTAAAGTTCTCTTAATATTAGAAAATTAAAACTGTTGGGTAAATTATTTTTTAGATTTCTTCCATCTGAAAATCACTGTCTCTATCTTCACATAGAATAATTTAAATACATAGTCCCATGTTGTATATTCTTTGTTTTGCCATTGTTTTAAATATTGTATCATAGCAGAAATGGAGTAAAGAAAAATGTGGACTCAGCTATTTACTGAGAATTGTTACTTGGAGTCCAGATGTCTGGAACACCTCACAAGTCCAAGAAAATTATAAAGGGATGGATAGCTCATAATTCTTAAGTCTTTCATTTTTATTTGTTATTGTAATATAATCAACCATTGTCCGTTTCAGTGTTTCTCAACCTTTTTCACCCTAGGGCTTCCTTTCAACTTTGCTTTTGTGTCTGCATGCTACCAGTTATACCCCTAGTTTTTTACCTTGCCCCCTATAAATGTGCCCTCCTTAGAACATGTTTGTGGCCCACAGTGGGCCTCAGTTTAGAATCGTTTATTTTATTGTTATTTATGCAGCAATTGTAAAAATAAATCATATCAGTAAGAATAAAGTTTGAAAACAGACGTTCTCTGACAGAACAGTTTTCTATAAATTGAATAATGGAATAGTTATTTAATAGTTAATATTTAATATTAATAGTTAGTAGTTAATAACTGAACATTAGAGGAGAATGAAGCTATCCCTTTTGGATGGTATAGTAGAGGACAAGTAGAGGCAGTGTGTCCAAACAGGATGTATGACCAATGAATTCATGGAGACTATCAGTGGTCCTCAAACTATGGTCCACGGGCCACATATTGTATTTGTATCTGTCTTGTTTCTTCATTGCAAAAAAAGATATATGCAGTGTGCATAAGAATTCGTTCATAATTCTTGTTTTTACTATAGTCAGACCCTCCAATGGTCTGAGGGACAGTGAACTGGCCCCTATTTAAAAAGTTTGAGGACCCCTGACTGAACATTTCTGATGAACCATGGGCACTGTTGACTGAAGGACGATTAGTCTTTCACAGTAAATTATTTACTTTTAAAATATCATACTGAAACTCTCTTCAAATGTATTATAAAAAATACTGCATTTCATTGTAAGAAATTAGGTTTTGTATTCTGTTAGTTAAGTGAAAAGAGATTTATAAGTGGGAGTAAATAAAGTGGTTTCCCCAAGTGCCAGGCTCCTTCCTCTATTATTCTAGTGAGTTCTAGCACTCTGGGGTGTGAGAGAGAAGAATGGAGTGCCCAGGAAACCACCTTGTTATCTCACTGCCTAAGGCCTTTTTCACTCCCAGTCCCTACATGTAAAACCCTACTCTAACAGTGAATTTTATGTTCCTTGTCCCTATATTGTAGGAAAACTGGAATAATAGACTATAAAGTAAACTAATATCATTTATTTGTCAAAGAAAAGTCAAGAAATGCTTGGCTAAAAGAAATTGCCTTCAAAATACTATTTCCAATGTTGAATCTATTATAAATCAGGCATTGTCTGACATTTCAATGGAAAAAAAATATGACTTGTTCCTTCTGGCTTCCTGTTATCCTTTACTGCCAAGGTCACACTATTTCTCTTCTTGCTTCATTCATTCTTCACTTTTTGAAAGTGGTGTTTGAGGAGGGCTTCACCCAGTGTTGAGGTTACTCTGGGTCTCTGTTTCAGAGGTGTTCAGCATACAATGCTGTGCCAAGAATCAAACTCAGGTCTTCTATATTCAAAGCTTCTCGTGTGCTCAACACTTTCAGCTTTCAGGGCACTCTAATTATGTATCTTGTGGGGGAGGGGGGGCTCTAGGTGAAAAATACCTCAAGCTAGAGATAATTTATTCTAAATTGATTGTTCCATGAGTAAGCATCCTATATTATACAGCATTTTTATTTGGCTAGAATTTCAATTTATTGAGTCATAAATCTGACAAGTAGTTACAACCCATGAAACAGAATTTGCTAAATATGTGTGAGAATCAGTGGGAAGAAAATATATAAATAATAATAACTATTTTAATCATAGTAACTATTTTCAAAACTTAGCTCTCTTTATAATTATTTTTCAAAACAATTCTAGTAGTATTATTTTGGAAATCGCAAAATATGACACTATCACATTCTCATGAAAAGTTGTACATAATTCTATATTATATTCATGAAGAATCATTTTAGTTTTGATTTGTTTACCTATTTTAAATTTGTGGTAACTCCCAAGTTACCAGAGTTATATTTGCTCCTTTTTAATTCTAATGCAGTTTGTTACTCAAGTGAAACTTGTACTGTTTTTATCTATTCCATCCTCTTCCTACCAGGATCTTTAGTAGCAGGGTGGGTGAGTTTCTCTAGAGAAAAACTGTCTTATCTGTGACTCTTAGAGTTCTACCCTGAAGTTGAATGCTTAATAAGTATTTATAGGATGTGGAACTTCATAGAACTGTGTTCTTACTAAGAACAAAAGGAAACAGCAGCTTTGTTCTACAATGCTTAAATGTAATTCGACAAATAGCTGAAAAAATATGTATGAATTAGGCAAGTTAGGAATGTCTTTTTTATCTTAAATTTATTTTCAATCCCCTTGTTACACAGTTCCCTTATTGTTGTCATGTTGTAGTTTTTTGCAATCAACTCACCTGTTAATGTTAATGGTCCTGATAAAGTTATTTAATGAAGCTCAAGCTTCTTTTGCTTTGCTTGTTCTATCTCAGTAGATATTCTACAGTCCTTTTTCAGGACTTCTAGGGGGCCTCTTCTTTTTTTACCGCCTTACAACTCCTTCATCTACAACTCTTCCTGTGCTGGATGAAAGACACAGTAAAAGACATGCAAGAGAAAAAGCTGCCCAGTCAGATGAAAACATGGACCTTACAACTTCAAAGAGATGCCTGTCTTTATTTTTCTGCATGTATCCTTAGCAAAATTAATATATCTTTTTTGATCTATGTACTATAGTTCCTTGATCAAAGCCAGACAACGTGAGAAAGCATCCACAAATTTCCATGATTAGTAGCAAAAAGGCACATTCCAAGTCTCAATCTTTTGCAGTCACATGAGAAGGCTTATTTTTATGACTTTTGTTACTTTCTCACCCTGGATTTCTTTGCTCCCTGTGTATTGAAATATTGTTTGAGCACCATTAGTCACAAAATAAGCCTCGTTCCCAATTCTAGTTTTTACCTTCAAATAATTACTTTCTAATTTTTTTGGTAATCATTCCACTGCCTCTTATTAAACTTTCACCATTTACCTGTTCATTCCTGAGCAATAGAGGCCATTTTATCAGGTTTTGTACTCCACATAAATTGAATCATGATGTTTGTGTTTTTGGTACTTTGTCTCTCTTGCGCAACAGGGTTGTATGATTTATCATGGCATTTCATGCAGTGCTAGTTGATTTATTTTCTTTGTCATTAGTGGTTAAGGGCAAGGACTGTAGAGTCAGACTGCAAGTTGAAAAACCCTTTATTCCTTTTCAGATAGCAGAGCTTGTGGCTTTATCTTATTTTATTGACTTCACTTTGATGAATAATATGAGGTAGGAGTCTGCCATGGGTAAAATTTCTTGGGAAATGTTGAGATACGAATCTACATGCATAAAGTTATTGGTGAATATTTTCAGGAACAATACTAAGTACAGAATAGAAAAGACAGGATTGGACAGGGGGAGAACTTGAATTTGAATGATGACTCATTGGAAACTCACAAGAATCTATAGAGCTAAAAAATTAATTTTCACCTGATCCCTCATAGCGATAGATTTATACTCCTACATGAACCAGTCTTTGGAAGGTACTACCCTTAGCAAAAGTGCAATGTCTTGTGCAAGGCAGCTTACTTAGTCCAAGGGAAATTCCTGGGAACAAATTATTTATTATTATTATTATTATTTATCTTTATTTAAATACCTTGATTACAAATATGACTGTAGTTGGGTTTCAGACATGTAAAGAACACTCCCCTCCACCAGTACAACATTCCCATCACCAATGTCCCCAATCTCCCTCCTCCCCACCTCACCCCCGCCTGTACTCTAGACAGGCTTTCTACTGGGAACAAATTCTACACTGAGCTGTCAATTAGCAATATTCCTAGTAACAGGAAGATTGCTTGCCTCACTCTAAAAGAGATAGATGAGCAGAAGCCACATATTCAAACAGATCCCAGTTTAATTTATTTCAGTCCAGATACTTCTTCATCCTAGACCCTATCTCCACACATATGCAATATGATCTTTCCATATAGAGCATTTACATAAGGACTTTAGATATTTTTTAAAATAGGTATTTTTAATTTAGTGGAAATTTACCCCTTTATATTTATTTATTGTATCTTTTTAAAATCTTTATTTAAGCACCATGATAACAAATGTGTTTGTAGTTGGGTTTCTGTACAAAAAGTAGACCCCCCTTCACTAGTACAACCTTCCCGCCATCAATGAACCCATTTCCTCCTCCCCACACCTGCCTGTATTTGAGACAGACACTCTATTTCTCTCACTATCATTGTAATGATAGTTATTGGTGTAGTTATTTTTCTAACTGCACTCATCACTGTTTATGGTAAGCTCTCTATTGTCTTGGGATATTATTATCATACTGTCTTTTATTTTTCTTAAATTCTACAGATCACTGGCACTATTCTATGTCTATCTCTCTGCATCTGAATCTTTTCAGTCGGGCAGCATAATACTTTTCATGTCCATCCATATATAGGAAAATGTCATGACTTCATTTTACTGACAGCTGCATACTATTGTGCATATGTACCACAATTTCTTTAGTCACTCATGTATTAGGGCATCTGAGTTGTTTCCAGATTCTGGCTATTGAAAATAGCACTGCAGTGAACATAGGAGTGCAGAGGACATTTTTGTATTGTGTTTTTGTGTTCCTAGGGCATATTCCTAGGAGTGGTATAGCTGGATTATATGGGAGCTCAATTTTCAGTTTTTGAGGAATCTCCATATTGTTTTCCATAAAGGCTGGACCAGACAGCATTCTTACCAGTAGTGAATGAGAATTTCTATCTACATCCCCTCCAGGACTGATTGTTTTGTACTTTGTGATGTGTGCCAGTCTCTGTAGTGTGAGATGGTACCTCATTGTTGTTTTGATTTGCATCTCCCTGATGATTAGTGATGTGGAGCATTTTTTCATGTGCCTTTTGGTCATTTGTATTTCTTCTTTGAGGAATTGTCTGTTCATTTCTTCTCTCCAGTTTTTGATGGGTTTAGATGTATTTTTTTTTGCTAAGTTCTGTCAGTGCCTTGTATATCTTAGATATCAGTCCCTTATCTGATATGTATTGAGTGAATAGTTTCTCCCATTCTGTGAATAGCTTTTATATGCTAGTCACTATTTTGAAGTTCAGAAGCTTCTCAATTTAATGTAGTCCCATTTGTTTATCTCTGCTTCCACTTGTTGGGACAGTGGCATTTCCTCCTTGAAGATGCCTTTAGTCTCAATGTAATGGAGAGTTTTACCTATGTGTTCTTCTATATACATTATGGTTCTATGGTTCTGGGTCTGATATCCATTTGAATTTGACCTTTGTGAATACTGTTAGATAGAGATCTGAGTTCACTTTTTCTTTGCATGTGATTGACCAGCTGAAGGACTCTATTTTTGAGACTTTTGCTTCCCTGGAAAATTATATAATTATTATAGTTTAATGTCTACATATGCGCTGATAGTTTACCATATAAAACAAAAAAGATAGATGCTTTGACTTATTAGATTATTGAGTTTCTATGTTGTTACTTATCTTCTGATAATGCCTTTATTTTACATGAAATAGTCATGCCATCTTGTTTATCTGGAGCATTTAATTACAAATAGTATCAAATTGCAGGGTTATTTTAGATTTAACCCAATAAAACTGCCTTTTAGAAACAGGATTCTGGGGCCAGAGCAGTGGTACAGTTGTAGCGTATTTGCCTTGCACACAGCTGATATAGGATGGACTGCAGTTTGCTCCCCCCACGTCCCAGATGGTCCCCCAAGCCAGGAGAGATTTCTGAACAAATAGCCAGCAGTAACCCCTGAGCATCACCTGGTGTGGCTGGAAAAAAAATAATAATGTTCTAATCCTTTTATCCAAAAAGTAGGTGCAGAATTCATTTGAAAACTGTAATGTCTGGTGAAGGGGGATGTTCTTTACATGACTGAAACCCAACCCCAATCATGTTTGTAATCAAGGTGTTTAAATAAAGATACTAAAAAAAAAAACCATAATGTGCCACTACAGTGAAAATGCTTTCATAAATTTTACTGTGAATAATTTGTAATCCATTTTGATCAAAATAAAAATTATTATAAAAAAGAATGCTTTCATGTGTTAATTTTTTTTTTTTTTTTGTGGTTTTTGGGTCACACCCGGCAGTGCTCAGGGGTTTTTCCTGGCTCCGTGCTCAGAAATTGCTCCTGGCATGCACGGGGGACCATATGGGACGCCGGGATTTGAACCGATGACCTTCTGCATGAAAGGTAAATGCCTTACCTCCATGCTATCTCTCCGGCCCCTCATGTGTTAATTTTAATGTTTATAATAACTCTTAACTCTTTTTGTTCACAATGTTTCTTGAAGGTATAGGTTAATTGCCCTAGTTGTGCATTACAGTGCTATATTATCTTAAACTCCAAAAACAGTGCTCAGTATAATAATGTCTTGATAAATATTCTAATCATTTTCCACATGATTATGCCTGCTCATATGATCTAATGTTTATTACATTTGATAACAGATAACATCGAAATAGATAACTGCATGACATAGACTCTAGCTACAGTGCTTATTTATAGATTTTTGTAATTTATTTTATATTTAAGCTAGTTTACTATAATTTCATAATGCCCATTTTGTCAGAACCTAGATACTATTTAGACAATAGTTCATGGTGTAGACTTATTTTAAAGTTCTCATTACCATATTCATTACTATTTTAGACTCGAAAATTATAGTTGTTTTAAGAATGTACTATGAATCATGTAACCCAGGAAGCCTGTTATTCAGCAAAATTTACCCTCACCAATAATGATTTTCCTAGGAATTGGAATACCTTTCCATCTGACCAGCTGCTTTTATATATTTTAAGCACTCTGACTCATTCTACCTGCAGTTTTTTTCAACTGCAACCTATGGATTAATCTTCATGATCTGTCTATGTGTGTACAAGTGTGTGTATAGTGGCCACCTCTATGTCTAATATCCATCTGTATTGTACAGAATATCTATGTTGTAGATAGTCCTTTTTCCTTTTATATACCCCTTTATATACCTTTTACATACCCTTCCTTTTCCCTCTCCTTTGCATAACATTTTACAAATTCTATTCTTTCCTTTTACCCTCTCATCCCTGATTTGTTATTTTTCTTACTTAATCCTTTATACCTCAGTTCTTAACTCCTCAGGAACCAGAATGTTCCCTCTACCCCAACCTGCTACCAGTTGATACCAAATCCAAATAACATCCTCCCAGCCTGCCTTGCCTTTTTTTTGGAAGAATCTGCCACTGGCAGTGATGCTGTTTTACTCTCACCCACCACTTTTTTCTCACCTCCTTTTGCTGTGCACTGTTGTTTTCTGCATTAAGAATTTTTCTTGATCTGTAACAGGCTAGAAGTCATATATTTCAGACTGCACAAGACCACATTGAAGGCTAAAGCTGTGCTCTGAATTTTATAATCCCCCCTCAGACTATTTTAAAAGACTTAAAGGGAATATATATATGTATATAATATAAATATATAAATATATATGTAGTGGATAAGTTTCTAGTAGATAAGTTTTTCCTGGTTCTGAGTTTATAATAGAACCAGGTTAAAGGGGATTGTTTTAGATTGTTATTTTTATAACCCAGTTGCACCAGTAGTTGCATTGTTCCTTTTTGCATAGGCACATTGAAAGGGGAAAGTCTTAGGTATAGAAAGAACTTCTTATATAATACAAATGGAAACTAAATATTTTATTGCAGTGGGATCTTTCACCCTGAATATTTTTCATAGTGACTTAACTTAGGCTTCAGTCAATTAGACATAGACCATTTACCCCCAAACCTTGGATCCCATTATTGGAATGAGCACAGTTTTCTGCATCAGCATCAGGAATCAAACTTCTAACAGGGAATGCCTTAATGCTGTCCTGACCCCGACTTACTCCAGGGTGGGTTATATAACACCCTGATGACTTGGAAGCAGCAACCATTTGTTTTCAGGGTGAGTTTCCTTGCCTCACCACTTAATGGTGGGATGAAACCAAAAGATACTCTGTGACACCCTGACTTTGACATAGGATCTGTGCAAAAACCAAAAGCTCTAATTGTGATTGAGAAGAACTTTTCCTGAAACATTATAGACTTTGGGATTAGACAATTTAGTATGCCTGGAGCCTGTAGTTGCTCTTAAGGTAGTATCCTTCATGAGTAGGTACACCCTGTTTTCAGGTCAAACATTTTTTCTTTTTATTTTCCCCACCTTTTGCTATACCTATGTGATAGTGGAGTCCAGGGTTCCAAAAGGAAGATCTGGTGAGACACAGGCCTGAAGGCAAATGTTGAGGTAGGAAGTAATCCACAGAGTGAAAAGATAGAAGAACTGGTTCAGGAAATCCAGCACTCAGCAAGGGACCCTAACGCAAGGAATCCAACCTCTTCTTCTAATTGACTTTATGGAAAAACACAATAATTCACATCCCATGATTCTAAGATAGGGCTTTTTGTTTTAGGTGGTCCTACCCTAATCAATATTCATACCATACCCTAGGGTGTGATCTGATGATGAATTATTGGATTATTCCCTACTTGGTATTTTTTCCTACCATAGAGTATGGCCTGGTTTTTGTCAATAATAGCAGGGCTCTGAGGCAGTCAGGCGCTCATTCTTCAGTCTTCTTCCACTAAGTTGAAGTCCTTATTAGGAGCAGAAAGCTTGTGTGGTTGGGTCCCTTGCTTGACTGCTGGATTTCTTCAACCAGTTCTTCTACCTTTTCACTGTGTGGATTATTTCCTGATGAGGAGAATTCATTTCTAATACTGCATTATTACTAATCTCCCTAAGAACTATCCCCTGTGGGAGAGATGAGTTTATTCTACACTCTAAAAGACTGAGGTGGAGGGTATGTGAGTGAGAATCCTACCAATGCAAAATATTTCCACCTTTTTTTTTAATCTTTTAGATAGGGGTTCTACCTTTTTCATAGAACCTTGGGACATGAATTGCTTTGTTTTACCTCATAATTATATATTTTTCTATAAATTAAGAAGGAAGAATGGGCCCGGAGAAATAGCACAGCGGCGTTTGCCTTGCAAGCAGCTGATCCAGGACCAAAGGTGGTTGGTTGGAATCCCGGTGTCCCATATGGTCCCCCGTGCCTGCCAGGAGCTATTTCTGAGCAGACAGCCAGGAGTAACTCCTGAGCAATGCTGGTGTGGCCCAAAAACCAAAAAAAAAAAAAAAAAAAAAACCAAAAAACAAGAAGAAGGAAGAAAAAAAGAAAGGATGGAGACCAGGGCCCAAGTGGTCTCAGGTGCATAAGTGGAGATTAAAAAAATTCAGAACTAAATATCCAATCCAAAGTCAACAACAATAGAATAAAAGAGACAGACTATAACTAAACTTAAAATGGGCCTGCTATACTGGCAGACTAGGGACAGTGGGTGGTGGTATAGAATGTACTTTGGTAACATTGGTGGAGAGAGGTTGACACTGGTGGTGGGATTGACCTGATTCATTGTATGTTTATACAAGGAAAGTTAGATTCCAAATATAGTTTCTAGCTTTGAAAAAAAAATATGTGCTTAATCATGCAGCTTTATTTCAGTGTACTATTTGAGATTGGAAAATTGTTCTTTTGAGGATAATAAAATCAAAAAATTATCAAAAATTTTTCTTATTTACATGTATCCTAAGGTCTTAAAATAACATATCTTGGAAGTAGATGTCTGAAAATGAAAGAATATTTTAATAACCAAAATTAAATCTCCTTCAACTCTAAAAATATAACGAGTAGGAACACAATACTATGTAATTAATTCATATAATCTAAATTTTATCATACACTTGACCTTGCAGTATTCATATTCACCATATAAATATTGAAGATAAAGTCCTGAGTTAATAGCAATAAATGTTTGAGAAATAATAGGAAATAGGTGAACTACATAATAGCAGCTTAACCACCTAGAATTTTAAACTATGATACTGATTTGACTATGGCTTCAAATTTTGAATGCAAAGAAAAATGTAAATGTAATAAAACAGAGGCTTGAATCCAGCTACATATGTAGAAACAGTTATTTCAAACATTAATAAATGGGGGTTGAAAAGATAGCATAGAAGCATGCAGCTAATTCAGAATGAATGGTGGTTCGAATCTAGGCATCCCATATGGCCCCTCGTGCCTGCTAGGAGTGATTTCTGAACCCGAAATAACCACTGAGTGCCACCAGGTGTGACCAAAAAATTTTTAAGAAATAATTTATGTAAGATGTAATAAAGATATTTTAATATCAAAGGCTGTGAATACTTCCTGTTAATATGTGAAACTAATGTTCGAAGTATAGGATTCTGAGTAGAACAAACAAAACTCTTTCAAAAGACAAAGACTAGTTTGGAGTGTTGAGTATCATAATGGAAACAAAAGTTGTCATTCTCTTATTATTTCTATTTCAGGGCCATATATTACCATTATTAAGTTTATGTAATAATATTGTCAATGTTTATAAACAGTTACTATGCTTCACCACCACCAAATTAGTTAAGATCTTCCACTTAGTTATTTTTAGTACACCTTATGTTACTTTTCGTCCACATCTTTTATTCTGCCACCATCTCCATGTGATGCTTGAGAATCTGTTATGTAATTCAAAACTGTTTGCCATTGCTCAATACTGTTTCTTTCCTTGTTTCTCTATATGCCAATGATGAGTGAGATCATCCAGTATTTACCCTTCTCCTTCTGACTTCTTTTTCTTTTTTTTTAATATCGTTATTTAAGCACCATGATTACTAACAATGTTTGTAGTTGGGTTTCACTTTTCACCAGTGCAACCTTCCCACCACCAATGCCTCCTCATCTCCCTCCTCCCTTAACATTCAAGTTGCGGTGATCTGCAAGAATTCATCTTTTATATAGTTGCTGTAGTAGTTCATTGTGTGTATACACCACAGCTTCTTTATCCATTCATCTCTTGTTGGATATTTGACTTTTTTCCAAATTCTTAACATAGTATAACTTCTGTTTCAATGACTCAGCTATCCATGGTCAACTGTTTTACATATCTATGCAATCCCATTCACGTTCAGCTACTCACACAATCACTGTAGCAGATGATCTTCTCTCTTATTTCACTTACTTTACACTTCCTAGCAATGTTATCCAATTCATCACTATTAATACTTGTGAATATTGAGGAGTTGGGGGAAAACATACTTGTGAATGTTTAAATAAACTTTAAATAAAGTTTGGAATTCAATTTCTCTTTTACACTTTTCAAATGTTCAATAAGTTCTTCAGCCTACACATGATTATATCAGAAAATAATACAAATATGTAATTATGTAGTTTTAATTGGAAAATCTATAGGTGAATGTATTCTAGAAAACCATTCCTATCCTCATATAACTGTAATGTTATATTTTAACATAAAATGTTATTTCCCAACCATAGAGCAACATTAATGTGTGGCACTGAGATATGAAAACAGATATAAGCACAATACATTTTAAGAATGGGGCCGGAGAGATAGCATGGAGGTAAGGTGTTTGCCTTGCATGCAGAAGGTCATTGGTTCAAATCCCGGCATCCCATATGGTCTCCCCAGCATGCCAAGAGCGATTTCTGAGTGTGGAGCCAAGAGTAACCCCTGAGTGCTGCTGTGTGTGACCCAAAAACAAACAAACAAACAAACAAGCGAGGGGAGTAGTACTCAAACACAGACAGGCCTTTCTGGGTCTCAGCAATGGAGTGGTAAAGAATTTCCCAATAGCTAGTCAAAAAAAAAAAAAAAATTGGTAGAGGCCTCCAAAGAGAGGGATCTTCTTAACACAGTTTTGGCAATCTTGGTTAATGTGTATCTGAGCGATTCAGATGAGAAGTTTGCTTTTGCTTTTTGTTTTTTGGGGGTTTTTTGTTTGGTTTTTGGGGCCACACCCGTTTGATGCTCAGGGGTTACTCCTGGCTAAGCGCTCAGAAATTGCCCCGGGCTTGTGGCGACCATATGGGACGCGGGGGGATCGAACCTCCATCCTTCCTTGGCTAGCGCTTGCAAGGCAGACACCTTACCTCTAGCGCCACCCACCTCACGGCCCCGAGAAGTTTGTTTTTGATAGATGGAGCAGTTCTGGGAAGGGATGACTGAGCCAGTTATAGAAGTTGAGCAGCAGAAAAAGGCAGAATATCTTGCTTAGCTAACTCTGGAGAAAGAATGGCTAGATCAATTCTAAGAACTGAGTGAAAGAATATAGAGATTTGGGGACATCTTTGATGTTTTAAGCAGGGACTCGGGGGCCACAGTGGTGGTGGCACAGGCAGTAGAGCATTTGCCTTACATTTGCTTAGGATGGACCTCAGTTCAATTCCTACATCCCATATGGTCTCCCAAGCCAGAAGCACATAGCCAGGAGTAACCCCTGAGCATCACCGGGTGTGCCTCCCCCACAAAAAAGCAGGGACTCAGTGTGTCAGGCATTTTAGATATAAATATTTTTAGATATTTTGTATATTTAGATTTTTAGGTATTTTTAGGTATTTTGGATATTTAGATATTTTGGACTAATGATAGACCATCATAATTAAATGCAAGCATTTATTTATTTATTTATTTATTTATTTATTTATGTACATCTTCCAGTTTATCTACACCTGAACCTTCATGGGATGGTATTTGTAAGTCAACCATACCATTGACATATTATTGTCACTGTTTATAGTTTTGATGTTAACTACTTAACAGAACCAGGGTTCTGGAAATCACCAGCTATTCAAGTTTAGTATAGATGATAACAATGCCCACCAGAAGGAAGTAACGAAACAAGCCTCACGTTATAATCAAAATGTGTTTTGCTTATACAGCTGGTACTAGTTAATGCTTTCTTCATGTATAATTTATGGTGCTGGAGACAGTTGGTAACACAAATTTATTTGGGACCATCTCCAGACTATGTTTGAGTTTTTACTTCTTAAGAATTCAGTTTTACTTACTCATCATCATGTGTTCTATGTGAGAACATAGTTCAATGCAAGGGCTTGATGTGCTACTGCTCTGCCCCATGTTAATGGAGCTTAGAGGGATAACACATGCAGTGCTCACAGGCTTGCAAGGCCACAGCTGGCGGTACCTGCTCATTCAAATTAATTAAAGGTAAAGATATATGTTAAAATTTATCAAATAGCTGCTATTAAGGATATAGTGAACCCCTGGTAATATTTATACAATTTATTAAGCTATGTAGAAATGAATGTCTAAAATATAACTAGAGAGCCTTTGAACCATCTTCATGACCCCATCTCCATATTTTTAATATTCTATTGAATTTTTCTGTTTGTTTTTGTTTTGAGGCCACACCCAGTGACACTCAGGGCATTCCTGGCTATGCACTCAGAAATTACTTCTGGCTTGGAGAACCATATGTGATGCTGGGGATTAAACTTAGTTTCCTCCTGGGTCAGCTTTGTGCAAGGCAAGCACCCTACCACTTCACTACCACTCGTCCCCTAAAATAATTAATAAATAATATCGTTATTAAACACCATGTTTACAAACATGATTGTAGTTGGGTTTTAGTCATAAAAAGGACACCTTCACCACTGCAACATTTCCATCACCAATGCCCCCATTTCCTAACCCACCACCCTGCCTGTATTCGAGACAGGCTTTCTACTTTCCTCATACATTGACATTGTTATGATAGTTCTTGTTTGGGGGGGTCACACTTGGCAGCGCTAAGAGGTCATTCCTGGCTCTTCACTAAGAAATCGCCCCTGGCAGGCACAGGGACCATATGGGATGCTGGGATTCAAACCACTGTCCGTCCTGGATTGGCTGTGTGCAAGGCAAAAGCTATCTTTCCAGCCCCAGTTATGATAGTTCTCATTGCATTTATTTTTCTAACTGCACTCACCACTCTCTGTGGTGAGCTTCATATGGTGAGCTGGTCCTTCTGGCCCTCATCTCTGGAAATTATTTCAATAATGTCCTTTATTTTTTTTAAAACCCATAGATGTCTTTCTCTCTCTCCCTCTGACTTATTTCACTCAGTATTATACATTCCATGTACATCTATGTATAGAAAAATTTCATGACTTCCTCTCCCTTGATGGCTACATAATATTTCATTGTGTATATTTACCAATTTTCTTTAGCAATTAATCTGTTAGAGGGCATCTTGGTTGTTTCCAGTGTCTGGCTATTGTAGATGACACTGCAATGAATATAGGTGTGAGGAGGCATTTTTGTATTCCATATTTTATTTCCTAGGGTATATCCCCAGGAGTGGTATGGCTGGATCATATGGGAGTTCAATTTTCAGTTTTTTGAGGAATTCTCATATTGTTTTCCTGCTTCAAGAAATAAAAGAGGACACACGAAAATGGAGACACATACCCTGCTCATGGACTGGGAGGATTAACATTACTAAAATGTCAATACTCCCCAAAGCATTGTACAGATTTAATGTAATTCCTCTAAAGCTACCCATAACATTTTTTTAAAGAAGTGGATCAAACACTCCTGAAATTCATCTGGAACAATAAATACCCACAAATAGCTAGACCTACCCTTGGAAAAAGAAATATGGGAGGCATCACTTTCCCCAACTTTAAACTGAATTACAAAACTATGGTACTGGAATAAAGACAGACCCTTAGATCAGTGGAATAGACTCGAATATTCAGAGAATAAACCCCAGACATCCAATCAACTAATCTTTGATAAAGGGGCAGTAAATGCAAAATGGAGTAAGGAAAGCCTCTTCACTAGTGGTGTTGGCACAACTGATCAACCACTTACAAAAAATATAAACTCAGATCTACATCTAACACTATACAAAAAGATCAAATCCAAATGGATTAAAGACCTTGATATCAGACCTGAAACCATAAGGTATATAGAACAACACATAGATAAAACACTCCAAGACATTGAGTCTAAGAAAATCTTCAAGGAGCTAACAACACTCTCTAAACAAGTTGAAGCAGAGATAAACAGATGGGACTATATTAAGCTGAAAAGCTTCTACACCTCAAAAGAAATAATCTATTTAAAATTTTATTAAATGACATGTTTTTCTTTTAAATAAAGGGACCACAGAGATAATACATTAGGTAAGTCACTTGCCTTGCATGCTACTGCTTTCATATCTGGCACCACATATGGTCTCCAGAATACACCCTGAGTACAGAGCTGAAAAGTAAACCCTTAGCGTAGCAAGGTGTGTCCAAAGAAACAAAAACATATGTTTAACTTAAAATGTGTCCAAAATTTTGTCATATGCTAACCTGTGGCCTAGAAATTTCATTCATATGTATGTAAAATACAAATATATACATTTAATTTATGGATATAACTATCCATACTTCTTATACGTATACATTTCTCAAATATCCAGTCACTTATAAAAGAATATTTGCTCATTCAAATTAATTAAAGGTAAATATATATGTTAAAATTTATCGAATAGCTACTATTAAAGATATAGTGAACCCTTGGTAATATTTATACAATTTATAAGGCTATTTATAAATGAATGACTAAAACATAACACTAATAGTTAAACTTTATCTAATATTTTTAATATTCTCTTAAAAAGCAAAACATTGACAAAATCAGTTATCAGTGCAAATTTACTTTTTTAAATTAAATTTATTATTTTTGTAAATATATTTATTTAAGCATCATGATTATAAGCATGTTTGTAGTTGGGTTTTAGATATATTAAAAATAAGAACTCTTCCTTCACCAGTGCAACATTCCTACCACCAATGCCTTCATCTACTTCCTTCCCCATTCCTAGCCTGTATTCAAAACAGGCATTCTATTTCTCTCACTCTCTATCATTGTTCATGGTAGTTGTCAGTGTAGTTATTTCTTTAAAAATCATTTGAATTATTTGTATTTGCTAAAATATAAATATAAAAGATATAAGTATCAAACAATTGCTTAGTAAGTATAAATATTTTCTTTTCCTGATTCCTAGAACTCAGTGAACCAAGAAGTTCAGAGATTAGGAAGTTTTAATGTGACAAGTACAATAGCAAATAAATCAATAAAAGCATGATAGAGTTTCAAAGAAAACTGAGGATTGCAAAACAGAATATTTAAGTCAATCACTGTTTTTCTTGGAAATGATTCATCTCAGCACCTACAAGGATGTGACAGAGAATACAAAAGAGATGGAGAAATATAGGCATGTAACTGGGATCTGACTGGTATAAGACAGTGTTCCCTGGCCTGGCAGCAAAAACAGTAGTGACAGGCTAGAAACAGAATTTAATAGACTAAGCATAAACTTTGCATGCAGAAAACCTGAGACTAAACCCCAGCACTTCATGGTCCCTAAAGGCCAATCGTTATGCACCCCAAACTAACCAACAGCAGTCACATCAATGAACACAGTCTTTTTCATGTCTATAGTCTCCCTCCTCTTCGCATTGTTTTCTCTTGTTAGCTCTCCTCATATGCCCATGTGATCAGTTCATAGGTTAGTCAAATAAAATAATGCTACAAAAGTGTTATTTACTTGATAAATTGAAAGTATCATTAGCAGTTATGCTCCATTTAAAGACTGTAATAATTATGTAGAATCTTTAGTTCATATAGAACTCCAGATACTTTCTCTACAAATTCACTCATTGCTAAGAGTTTCTTATATGTTAAATGGTTCCATTGTCCATTTAGTTGCTCAACTCCAAAATCAAAAAGTCAACCTCATACAATACCAGAAAGACTGAAGAAACAGATTAAAAGAACCATGACAGTTGCTGCAACTCCTAACAGAGAGAAGAAATCCTCTGTATAACCTGTAGATTTACAGATGTCTATGATTCAACGTTGTCTGTCTTCTGGATCGTTATTCAAATTGCCATCCCTAATTTTACTGGATATATCAAATCAACTACAACTCCATAATGAACAGTTTTCTTTCTTTATATTTTTAAGACAGCAAAGTGGGAAATATAAATATTATAAGGGCACACTAAAAATACACTGCTACTATGCCAATTAAAAAGGAACAAAATTACACAATACAAAATTTTTCTCTGCACTCTTATGTTTAGTGCAGCATTATTTATTAATTATTATAAAAGACAGAAACTGAAAACATCCCAGGTACATATCAGAGACTAATGGCTAAAGAAACTGTAGAGGGGCCAGAGAGATAGCATGGAGGTAGGGCATTTGCCTTACATGCAGAAAAACTGTGGTTTGAATCCCAGAATCCCATCTGAGCCCCCAAGCCTCTAGGAGTGATTTCTCAGTGTAGAACCAGGAGTCACCCCTGAGCGCTGCCCTGTGTGACCCCCCAAAAAAAAGAAACTGTAGAACAGGGGTCTCAAATTCGCGGCCCGTGGGCTGCAAACAGCCCTCTGTACAACATTTTGTGGCCCTGCTCTAGAGGAATCTTTTTTGTTTTGTTTTGTTTTGTTTTAGTTGTTTGGATCACACCCCCCAATGTTCAAGGCTTACTACTGACTTTGCACTCAAGGATCACCCCGACTTTGCCTCCTGTGGCCCCCAGGTAAATTGAGTTTGAAACTCCTGTTGTAGAATATATACACAATGAAATACTATGCAGCTATTAGGAAAATAATGAAGTCATGAAATATGCCTACACATGATGGACATGGAGCTTATTATGCTGACTGAAATGAGTCAGAGGGAGGATAGACATAGAATAATCTCACACATCTGTGGCATATAAGAATAATAAAATAGAGTATGGTTATATTATCCAGAGACAATAAAGATGAGGGTAAGGAGCACCAGCTCATGATATGAAGTTTACCACCAAGAGAAGTGCAATTAGAGGACTAACTGCGCTAACAACTACTATGGTAATGATAGTTGGAACTGATAACTCTGGACAAGAACTGGATGCTGAAAGGGGATAAAGTGATATGCGTGGCACCCCCCTCGTTGACAATAGTACAAACTACAATGCCAGAAAGGAAAGAGAGTGAGAGAAGCAGAATACCTGTCCCCATGACAGGCAATGGGTGGGAAGTTGGAAGGAAAATGGGGGACATTGATGGCTGGAAAGTTGCACTGGTGAAGAGTGATGTACATTTTATGACTGAAATCCAACTATTAACATTTGTGTAAGTATGGTGCTTGAATAAAGAAATTATAATAAAAAAAAGTACAAAAATATTTTTAGTATGATTCCATTTTTCTGTGTGATAGTGCAGTGATAAGGCACTTATCAATAGGAGTTGGAGAAATACAATTTAAAAGTTGAGGAAAACCAACAAGCAAAAGGATTTGGGCAATAAGCAAAAGAAAATATATCCCAGTATATCCAGAAGAATTGAAATAAAACCCCAACTTGATAAAAAAAAATTTCCTCAAACCTTGTTATTAAAATGTTAGTTATGTATAGCAAGATGCTTTCTCCTTAAGGTCTGAAAACAGGTAAACTGTCTCTTATAATATCTTCTACTCAAGATCATTGTGGATATCCAATAAGTACAAATAAAAAAATGAAGCAAGTAATTATTTAAAGTTGAAAAAATCAAAATGCATCCTCTATTCCACTCTTTCTACACACTGCTATCTAATCCATCAATTAGTCCTCTTGATACATTGAAAACTTATCTCGTTCTTCTGAGGACCCTGAGGACCTGAAGGGAACTCTGTCCTGTGCTTCTCTGTCTTTCCTGAATTCTTGAAGCTCTCCTTAGAGGCCTGGGAAGCGAACCACCAACAAACTGCATTCTGAAGCTGCCCAGCAAGCGAGTAAGAACTGGCTGGCTGTGGGAGTTGCCAGGTGGAGTGCTGATCACTCTACTTGTGGAGACTTCACCCTGCTGTGCTTCTTCTGAGGACCCTGAGGACCTGAAGGGAACTCTTTCCTGTGCTTCTCTATCTTTTCTGAATTCTTGAAGCTCTCCTCAGAGGCTCGGGAAGCGAGCCCCCCAAAAACTGCATTCTGAAGCTGCCCAGAGAGCAAATGAGTGAGTAAGAACTTGCTGGCTGTGGGGGTTGCTAGGCAGAGTGTTGATCACTCTACATGTGGAGACTCCGCCCTGCTGTGCTTCTTCTGAGGACCCTGAGGACCTGAAGGGAACTCTCTCCTGTGCTTCTCTATCTTTCCTGAATTCTTGAAGCTCTCCTCAGAGGCCTGGGAAGCGAACCCCCAAAAAACTGTCATCTAGAGGCCCCAGAAGAGCGCAGCAAAGAACCCCGCAACATGCAGAAAAAAATCACACTATAAGCTTGACGATGGGGAAACTTTGCAGGCAAACACGATGAACAGAGAATGGAGAGGATAGCTCGGATGATGCAAAAATTCTAACCATCTGATTAACCTCTCTGATAAGGAGCTTAGAATAGAAATATAAAAGATGTTCATAGAATGCAAAGAAAGCATAGATCAATCTGAACGGAACACAAGACAGAAATCAGAAAACTCCAAACTGAAATAACAGATCTGAAAAGCACCGTAGCTCAAATGAAAAACTCAGTGTATAGCCTCTCCAGCAGGTTAACAGCAGCTGAGGACAGAATCAACATGCTTGAAGATGAGATGCAAAAAAATTCAACACAGCAGAAGAAATTGGAAAAGAAACTTAAGACAAGCAATCAGGCAATAGAAAAAGTACTCAAGGAATGTGAGCAGATGAAAATAGCAGTCTTTGATAACTCAACAGAAACAACAAAAGAATCATTGGAGTCCCAGAGGCCCAAGTAGGAGATCCCCAGGAAGAATCAACTGTCAAAGACATCATCAAAGAGATACTCCCAGGCTTAAAGACTATATGCAATCAAACCCTGCATTCCCGAAGAGTACCAGCTAAAAGAGACCTTAAGAAAAACACCCAAGACACATCCTTCTAACAATACAAATCCCACAAATAGAGATTTAATACTGAAAGCTGCAAGATCAAAAAGGGAAATTACATTCAAAGAAGTATCCTTAAGACTCACAGCAGACATGTCACAAGAAACTCTCAGGGCCAAAAGACAGTGGTGGGATATTGTGACAAGACTGAATGAAATGGATGCCTCATTGAGAATACTTCACCCAGCCCAACTCACATAGAGGTTTGAAGGAAGGATACATAGCTTCATGGATAAACAACAGCTTAGAAACTTCACAGATAAAAAACCAGCCTTAAAGAAAAAACTGAAAGGTCTACTTTAAGACAAGAGAGACCAACAAACACAGCAAAGATGTGTTTATATACAAAGATGACATTAAATCCTATAATAATCATCTCTCTCAATGTCAACAGACTAAATTTACCAATTAAAAGAGTGGAAATGTGTCAAAAAGATGAATCCAACCTTCTGCTTCTTAAAGAAACACACCTGAATAATCAGAACAAACATAGACACAAAATCAAAGGTTGGAGGAAAATCATCCAAGCAAACAACACCCTTAAAAAAGCTGGGATGGCCATATTAATATCTGATGACACCAACTTTATACTTAGAAAAGTTTTAAGGGACAAAGATGGACACTATGTACTATTCAAGGGATATGTGCAATAGGAAGAAATCAGACTATTAAACATATATGCACCCAATGAGAGATCAGCAAACTATCTAATACAATTATTGACAAATCTGAAAGAAAACATCAATAATAGCACAATAATTGTGGGAGACCTCAACACAGCCCTGTCAACACTTGATAGGTCAACCAGACTGAAACCCCAAAAAAATTTACTAGCCCTGAAAAGAGAAATAGAAGAAAGAGGACTAGTAGATATATATAGGCACTCCATCCCCAAAATCCTGGATAACACATTCTTCTCCAATGTACATGGGTCATTCTCCAGGATAGACCACATGCTGACACATAAAACATACCTTCATAAAATCAAGAAAATAGAAATCTTGCAGGCTACCTTTGCTGACCATAATGCTCTGAAATTAAATGTGAACTACAAAGCCACACAGAAGAAAAATGTTAACAATTGAAAATTAAACAGCCTGCTACTGAACAACCAGTGGGTCAGAAATGAAATTAAAAAGAAAATCAAAACTTTCCTGGAAACACATGATAATGATGACACAAACTGCCAGAATCTATGGGACACAACTAAAGTGGTCTTGAGAGGAAAATTTATAGTTTTGCAAAAACACACCAGGAAAGAAGAAGGGGCATACCTAAATAACTTAATGACTCAGCTCATAAAATTAGAAAATGACCAACAAAAGGAAACAAAAATAGAGATACAGAAGGAAATAAAGCTGAAAGCAGAAATCAATGAAGTGGAAACCCAAAAAAAAATCTGAAAGATCAACAAAAGCAGAAGTTTGTTCTTTGAAAAAAAAATAAACAAGATTGACAGACCATTGACAAAACTCACAAAAAAAGAGAGAGAGAGAGAAACCTGAAAACCCATATTAGAGATGATAAGGGAGAGATCATGACAGATATTGCAGAGATTCAAAGGGTAATCAGAGAGTACTTTGAGAAACTTTATGCTACTAAACATAAGAACCTAGAAGAAATGGATAAATTCTTGGACACTTATAACCTTCCACAGTTAAGTAAGGAGGATGTAGCATATCTAAACACCCCCATCACTATTGAGAAAATTGAAAGTGTAATCAAAAGGCTGCCTAAAAAGAAAAGCCCAGGCCCGGATGGATTTCCTAATAAATTCTTTCAAATCTTTTAAGAGGAGCTACTACCAATTCTAGCCAGGCTCTTCCAAAACATTAAAAAAATGGGAACACTCCCAAATAGCTTTTATGAAGCCAACATCACCTTGATACCAAAACCAGACAGAGATGCTGCCAAAAAAGAAAATTGCATACCAATGTCCCTGATGAATGCAGATGCAAAGATCTTCAACAAAATCCTGGCAAATAGGATCCTATGCATCATCAAGATCATACACTACGACCAAGTAGGTTTCATCCCAGGAATGCAAGGATGGTTTCACACCCGTAAATCTATCAACATAATGCAAAATATCAACAACAAGAGAAATGAAAATCACATGATCATATCAATAGATGCAGAGAAAGCATTTGATAAGGTCCAACACCCATTCTTGATCAAAACTCTCAGCAAGATGAGAATTAAAGGAACCTTTTTCAATCTAGTTGAAGCCATCTACCACAATCCAATGGCAAATATTATCCTCAATGGAGAAAAACTAAAAGCCTTTCCTCTAAATTATGGTACAAGACAAGGCTGTCCTCTCTCACCACTCCTCTTAAATATATTACTGGAAGTGCTTGCTATAGCGATCAGGCAAGAAAAAGATATCAAAGGAATCCAGATAGGAAAGGAAGAAGTCAAGCTCTCACTGTTTGCAGATGACATGATACTCTACTTAAAAATCCCTAAAAACTCTACCAAAAAGCTTCTAGAAACAATAGATTCATATAGCAAGGTGGCAGGCTACAAAATTAACACACAGAAATCAATGGCCTTTTTATACACAAATAATGATAGGGAAGAGAAAGAAGTCAAGAAGGCAATCCCATTCACATTAGTGCCACACAAACTCAATATCTTGGAGTCAACTTGACCAAAGATGTGAAGAAACTATATAAAGAAAACTACAAAGCCCTACTCCAAGAAATAAGAGAATACACACGGAAATGGAAACACATACCCTGCTCATTGATTGGCAGGATTAACATCATTAAAATGGCAATACTCCCCAAAGCATTGTACAGATTTAATGTGATCCCTCTAAAGATACCTGGGGCATTCTTCAAAAAAATGGATCTGCACTTTTGAAATTCATCTGGAATAGTAAACACCCTCAAAAAGCTAAAGCACTCAGGGAAAAGTAATATGGGAGGCATTACTTTCCCCAACTTTAAACTGTACTACAAAGCAATAGTTATCAAAAGAGCATGGTGTTGGAATAAAGACAGACCCTCAGATCTGTGGAATAGGCTTGAGTTCTCAGAAAATGTTCCTCAGACATACAAGCACCTAATTTTTGACAAAGGAGCAAGAAATCCTAAGTGGAGCAGCAAAAACCTCTTCAACAAATGGTGCTGCCAGAACTGGTTAGCTACTTGCAAAAAGGCAAACATAGACCCAGTTAACATCATGTACGAAGGTAAAATCCAAATGGATTAGAGACCTGATACCATAAGGTATATATAACAACACATATGTAAAACACTCCATAACATTGATTCTAAAGGCATCTTCAGGGAGGAAACTGCACTTTCCAAACAAGTGGTAGCAGAGATAAACAGATGGAAATACATTAAGCTGAGAAGCTTCTGCACCTCAAAAGAAATAATGCCCAGAATACAAGAGCCACCCATCATGTGGGAGAAACTGTTCACCCAATACCCATCAGATAAGGGGCTAATATCCAAAATATATAGGGTATTGACAGAAATTTACAAGAAAAAAAAAACAAAACATCTAATCCCATCAAAAAATGGGGAGAAGAAATGAACAGACACTTTGATAAAAAAAGAAATACAAATGGCCAAAAAACACATGAAAAAAATGCTCAGCGTCACTAATCATCAGAAAGATGCAAATCAAAACAACGATGAGATACCACCTCACACCACAGAGTTTGGCGCACATCACAAAGAATGAGAACAATCAGTGCTGGCAGGGATGTGGAGAGAAAGGAACTCTTATCCACTGCTGGTGGGAATGCTGTCTAGTACAGCCTCTATGGAAAGCGATATGGAGGTTCCTTCAAAATCTGGAAATTGAGCTCCCATTCGACCCAGCTGTTCCACTCCTAGGAATATACCCTAGGAACACAAGAATACAATACAAAACTCCCTTCCTCACACCTATATTTATAGCAGCAGTATTCACAATAGCCAGGCTCTGGAAACAACCAAGATGCCCTTCAACAGATGAATGGCTAAAGAAACTGTGGTACATATACACAATGGAATGTTATGCAGCCGTCAGGAGAGATGAAGTCATGAAATTTTCCTACATTTGTATGTACATGGAATCTATCACGCTGAGTGATATAAGTCATAGGGAGAGAGATAGATGCAGAATAGTCTCACTCATCTATGGGTTTTAAGAAAAATAACAGTCACTTTTACAACAATCCTCAGAGACAATGAGAGGAGGGCTGGAACTTCCAGCTCACTTCAAGAAGCTCACCACAAAGAGTGGTGAGTGCAGTTATAGAAATAACTACACTGAGAACTACTATAACCATGTGAATGAATGAGGGAACTGGAAAGCATGTCTAGAGTACAGGTGGGATTGGAGTGGGATGGAAGGAGAGTTGGAACATTGGTGGTGGGACTGTTGCACTGTTGAAGTAGGTGTTCTTTACATGACTGAAATCTAATCACAATCATATTTGTAATCAAGATGTTTAAAGATACTAATAATAAAAAAGAAAAACATAGAAAATTTATCTCAGTTCAGTCTATCAGTTATGTCTTTTCTGCTACTACCTAATCAAAAAGACATCTTCTCTTACCTAAATATAAGGGTGATCATTTGAAATTCAAATTGCATTATTGCCCTGCATAAGAACTCTCTGCTGTAACTAGAATAAAATGCTAACCATTGTGCTTGTTATTTTGCATGAAATACTTTTTACACAAATCTATTCTTTGTTACTTTCCTCAAATCTTCCAAGACTCAACTCAAATGTAAAATATTGGAGTCCTTGTCCCTATTTAAAATGACATCCCCTATTGTCTCTATCTACCCATAACTATATTTTTCATATTTATGATGATTTCTTGGTATAAATATTCATCTAATTATATTCACTTGTTTCTACATTTTGGCTGTGTCCATGACTAGAATGTAATTCCATATGAGTGGGATTTTTCATTTGTCCTTATATTTGTCCATACAATGTTTTTTACATTCTACAATTACCAATTAAATGCACCCAGTATATTTAATCATTCTTTTAAAAAGTCAACGATTGGACATTTGTACTAGGAAAATTTGAGACAAATTTCTACATTCTGGTTTTTTTTCTTATGTTTAGATCTGACTATAAAAACTTCCAATTTTCCTTAGGGAAAGGCATTTTTACACGTTTAATTTTCTGATAACGAAGTAGTGACATAATATTAGGCAATATACTATGGTGAGGATATAATTGGTAATATAAGGAAACTATATCTCCCACACATGAATTTTTATTGAAAATATAAATTAACATTCATGGTTTGCTTGATAAAAATTAAGTGGCCAGTTCAGGAAACTATTTAAACTTAGAAAAGAAAACTCGCTTAAACTAAAATATAATTAGTATTTTGAGTTACCAATAGCCTCTAGAAATTGTTTAAAGATGCTTCTCTTTTTTATTATTGTAGCTTAGGAATATGTTCACAATTATATTAATATAATTTTATTACTTATGGTTTGGATGTATATTTCTATTACCTTTTCTGGACACACACACACACAATGCATTGTGCAATCTCAAAATTGACAGATTCTAAAGAGAACAAAGACAGGGAAAGAACAAGAAATACTCATGTTCTCCTTCCCTTTTGGGTTCAGAAGACCCGATATTCATGTGTTAGAAATATTTAAAAGTTTTAGTTTGCTAGATGTTTCTTGGCAGAAAATATCCTTGAAGGAAGTTTTCTATTTTATTAAATTTATGTTTTGCATCAGAAGGTATGATCTATTCAGATGACACCTCATTTTCCAGTTACACCTTCAGTTTCTAGACAGCCTAGTTGGACTGTTTACTAGAATTTCCTGTTGAGACCTTCTGACCCTATTATAAACAATAATGGGACTAAACAGACTTATTGTGTCTCTAGTTTAAATAATACTGGTGCCAAGAAAAACAGCAGCTTCTTCACCCAGGGAATAATATCATTTCCTGGAAGTTGAGATCTTAAATCAATTAGAACTTGTTCATCGAGTTCATCAACAGCTTTTGAGTCATAGACATAATTGAGCTGATAGGGCACATGCCTTGCAAGCAATCAACTTGGGTTCAATTCCCAGCACCACTAGGAGCAAATCCTGAGTAGTGTCAAGAGTAAACCCTGAGCACTGCCAGGTAAGACCACAAAACAAATATAAGCAAAAGAAAAGCTTAATAACTACTCATTAAGAATTGCTTTGGAACCAGAGTAATTTTATGGCATTAGGGACTGTATAATCCCTACTACAAAAAGAAAAATGTCTCAAGACTTATGCTTTATATGCTTGTTAATCTTTTTTGTTTTTTTTGTTTGTTTGGTTGGTTCATTGGTTGGTTTGGGGTCACAATTTGCAGCGCTCAGGAATTACTCCTGGCTCTGAGCTCAGAAATTGCTCTTGGAAGGCTCGGAGGACTATATGGGATGCCTGGGATTGAACCCAGGACCATCTCGAGAATGCAAGGCCACACCCTATCACTGGGCTATCGCTTTGGCCCTATTCACTAATTCTTATAACTTCCCTTTTATTGGTAAGCCTTAAAGTTTCCTACTCCAGATTTAAAATAATATAGCGCCTCTGCCTTACTTCGTATTTTGAGATGGCATAAAAACTTAACATTCTAGTAAAGTTAGTACTGCTTTATCAAGAAGTTTCCCTAGAAATATTTTGGAAATTTACAGCCAACACCTAAGTGCAATTTTTCTTATCCAATGTTGTTTTCTTCTTTATACTTTTTTCCCTTTGATGATTCCAGAATTCACTTGACATTCTCAGATAGAAAAATAATTAACCTTTTATATACCTCTTACTCCCCAAAACAAATTTATTCTAGATTCCTAATAATTCTGTTCCTTAAATATTTCTCTTTCCCTTTTATTGCTTCTGTCTTCCCAATATCTTTCCATCTCCACCTTTAGTGTTCCAAATAGTTAATTTCATCTACAGGAACAAAATGGTTGCAGTATGGTACCATAGATAATGTAACCTAAGTCCCACAGAAGCTATCTAAATCCACTTCCTGCAGGATGAAGATTTTGAGAGTTTCCCATTAGTTTACCTTCCTCTGATAATCAGAATATCCTGATCAGGAAACAGGATATATTATAATATCTCTCCTAACTAACCATTGTTATTCATTTATCCCCTTTCCTGTACAATAGTCATCCCTTTCTCCCATTCCACAATTATTATCACTTGAGGTTCAATGGATTATAATACAGGGAATTTTGTTTGAGCCATATTGAAAAAAATATGTTTGAAGCTATGAAGATGATATGTAAGGAAAATGATTTTAATGGAGAATGTTTTTGTCATTCTAAACTCCATGATTCCTTCAAAGAAAGCATCAGGTTTTCCTGCTAAGAATTTCATAGTGTTATTTAAAGGACCAAAAAAAAAGTAGTTTATCAGTTATCATTTCAATATCTTCCCATTATTTTACTAACTATAATTTTGTTGTTAATTAAAAATTACTTAAATGTTTAAATTAAACTTAAAATTACTTAAATGTTTTATTTTTAATGTTATTCATAACAAATTTCAGGTATACTGTTTCAACTTTAAATCAATATAGTGTACCTATAAAGTACTAAGGTTCCCACCCATCTCTTTAGAAAATTCATTGTTTTCTGCAATTTGAGAAGAGAGAGAGGGCAAGTCCCCACCCTGCTGAAGCCACACTAACTACACCCAACACCCACAATCACTGCTTCTCCAATGGCCCAACTTCACCACTTAACCACTGATCTCTGCAGAGAAGCCAAACAGACCAAAACTCCAGTTATGCTAGTATTTGAGCTGACACCACCCCAACTTCTTATACATCCTGAAACTCAGAAAGTCCAAACCATGTCCCACAAAAACTATACTATCAGCCACAGAGTTTGGAATTTCTGCCTCCATGCAACAACTCTATTTTTTTCAATACTGTGATTCCAGTAGAAGGACATCAGTTTCAATGTCAGCATGAATTCAAAGTAACTAATGTTCAGAAATAAAAGAAATAAGAGAAAATTAACTTGCAAAAAATTAATTTATTTTAAAAAAAGAAAACTTTGTTTTAATTTGGGCCACATGTTACTTTAGTCTTCACTCTTATGGTTTTGATGGATTCTAAATCCAAAGTGTTCAAGGCCCCTAATCTTCCTATATTACCACCGGTCCACCTTCTTTTACTCTGCACCCCTAATCCTTCCCTTCTTGGCATTCTTATTTTTGCAATTTTTGGCCAAGAGTTTGCCAACATTTTGACACATTCTATTCGTCACTTGTAATGTACCACAGATGTGAGAATACTCAAAATTTGTCTTTCTCCCTCTGATTTACATCTTTAAATATGAAGATTTATTTCATTAATTCTTAAACACCCTGTAGCTCAAACCATGTTGCAGTTAACTGCATAATTTCATCTTTCCTTATGGCTATATAAATATATATATAAAGTTCCTTATTCACATTTGGGTTGTTTTTCCATATTTTGGCTATTGTACTAAGCACTGCAATAAAGAGAGGTGTGCATATATATTTTTGAATTGGTGTTCTTGGTTTGGGGTATATATGTAAATAATGGAACTATATATCAAAGTTCTACTCTTACTATCCTGATTTCTTTTTCCCCTTTTTTTCTAAAGGGGCTGAATCAGACAACATTGCTATCAACAGTGTGAGGAAGTTGTTTTTCTAAACCACATCTCCAAATATTGCTCCAAACTTTTTGTTGTGTTTTAGTTTGGGGGCCACATCTGGTGGTTCTCAGAGGTTACTCCTGGCTCTGCACTCAGAAATCACTCTAGGCTTGGGGGACCATTTGGGATGATGAAGTTCAAACTCAGGTCGGCCGCATGCAAGGAAAATGCCCTACTGCTGGGCTATTGCTTCGGCCCAACTGCTCCAATTATTTACTGAACAGTTTGAGACCTCTTCGTGTTGTTGTTGTTGGTGTTGTTCTAAACCTGGAAAAATGTTGAACTAGTATCATAAAACTAAGATATCAGAATTTTAGTTGGTAGACTCCTCTGAAAAAGCAGCCAAGGAGAAGATGGGCCTTGTTCATTAACTGCAGAGCCAGCCTTACATATAGCCTTGTATAGAACAAAAAAATTCAACTCCACTTGAAGGATCATTAAGTCTGATGCCTTAGTACTTACAGCATGAGCTGCCTGTAGGCAGAGAGAAGAGACCCTGAGACACAGCTAATTTTATGGTGTAACGTAATTCATGATTTTATTTAAATGTACTGTCAAATTAACAGCATATTTGAGGTACAGATTACCACAAGATGATGATCAAAGTCAGCCCCCCACATATGAACAAATGATAATTTAAGAAGAAATAATGTAATATAAATTATTACGTAAGTTGGAAAAAACTAACTTGCACATTTAAGTCAAATTTCTCTTTTCAGATTTCAAAATATTCTTTACTGAATATTTACTGAATAAAAACTGAAACCTATTTACAAAAACTTATGACGATGTTTTTTTTGTTTTTGTTTTTTTGTTTTTTGTTTTTTGTTTTTTTTTTTTTGGTAAGGTGACACAGCTGGCTATTCTTAGGGCTTACTCCTGGCTCTGCACTCAGGAATTACCCTTGCCATGATCAGGGCACCATATGAAGTACCAGTGATTGAACTCCTTGTGCACTATATATGGTACATTGGTCACTCTACTCTCTCTTCAAATCCAAAGATGATGTCCTTCTTACATTAATTTTATTGATTTAAAAGTGCGTCACATGTGTACACCAGCCATGAAGCAAAAGCTTGCAACTGTGAAATGAGAGGGCAGGTCAAGCCCCCTCCACCTCACCCTCGCTAAGGTCATGCCTGCTGCATCCATCACCCATAATCATTGCATTGCCTCTTGTCCTACCTCAGCACTCCTCTATGATTCTCTTCAGTGACACAGGTCTGTTCAAACTTCAGGTATACCAGTATTTGGGCTGATATCAGCAGGGCTTTTTTGGAGCAAGTGCGGGCAGCCTCCCCCGGCTTCTTTCTTTTTCAGGGAGGCCTGGCAGCTAAGAAATCTCCCCACAAAGTACACAGTAAAGTAATAGTGCTTTGAATTCCTGGACAACTTCATTTGTTTGATACTGTCATCTCTGTAGAAACACACCAAGTTAGATGGCAATATGTAGTTGAGATCACTCAATGTTCAGAAATAAATGAGAGAACAGAATCATGCTAAACCTTTGCCATTGTCTAAGTAATTTCATTAGAGATACAATAAGTTTTACAAATGTTCTTGTCACTGTACTTCTATTTTCTGTTTTCTTCTTTTTCTTTTTTAATCTTTGTTTCTATACATTTTTTAATAAATCTGCTCTCACTTATATGAAAACAAATGTATTTCCTAAATATTTCATTGAAGATAAAATAATTATACAACTATGTGATGTATTTTTAAATAAAATAAAAATAATAATAAAAATTAAAATTGAAAATGTGCAATAGCAATGAGGTTGGGCAGACCGGGTTTTGATTCCCAGCATCCCATATGGTTGCCCGAGCCTACCAGGAGCAATTTCTGAATGCAGAGCCAGGAGTAACTCCTAAGCGCTGCTGGATATGGCCCAAAAACCAATTAGTTAATTAATAAAATAAAATAAAAAGAGGCCAGAGAGATAATGTAGTGCTAAGGTATTTGCCTTGCATGCATGGCATGTGTTCAAATCCCAGCACACTGTATGGTCTCCTGAAGACCAGCAAAAGTAAACCCTGAGTGCAGAGCCAGGAATAAGCCCTGAGAATTACCAAGTATGTCCCAAAAGAGAAAGAAAAAGAGAGAAACATAGGAGATGCATTGAGTTTAGGTAACTTCTCACAACCACAGAGAACCTATAAAGTAGAATTTTCCCTTAAAGGTACAGTCTTAACCACTTTTATCAGGGGTTCTCAAAATATGCTCCATAGGATAGTATTTCCATATAGTTCTACAAAAAGATAATTTATTCTACAACCGTTTAGGTTAACTTATTCATGCTAATTTACCTCAAACATAGTCAAATAAAGAAAAAAAATGTTCAGCAGATATATATTTTTCCCTTGAGTCTATATGACATACTCTACAGGTCTCAGAAGGATAGAACATTTCATACCTAAAGACTTTGCCATCTATTCTGTATAGCATTCAGAACATGCTAGCACTTGGGAATTGTGGATATTTGGACAAAAAACCCACCTCTTTTTACTTAAGTTTTCTCGTAAGAAAAAGTAAAAAGATGATGTAAGTTTGATTCCAAGGAAAGTTGTAGTATAATGCAATTAAAATGTTTATCTTAGTTAATTCTTCAGAAATTTGACCTCAGGCAAGTTAATTTCTCCTTTCAGGAAACTAGTTTCTGTGTTGACTATTTTCTCAGTAGTGCCAGAGCCTATCAAAAGATCCATTCAGAAAGGTTGTTCCCTTAGATGAAAATGAGGTAAAGGATGTGGAAACTAGTTTCAACCTGACTCACAGTTCCTAATAGAAACAGGTTGGGTATTCAATTTCAAAACTTCCTGGCCTCAACGGTATTAAAATCAGTTATAGCTACACATATTAGAATTCCTTGCATAAGCAGTTTTTTGGTACTAATAAGAACCTTCTTTCCATCATTAAGTACCTAAATAATGCAGAGATAATGTAGAAAATAACTTTAAATAACAGAAATAACAGTATAAAGTAAATAAAATGTTAGAAATTCATTATTGTTCTTAAATTTGTCACAAATATCAGCGATCAAATTATATAGAATTATATGGAAACTATTTTAGTTAATTAATTGGGATTTGGGACCACACTGTGTACAAAGGAGGCTATATGCTCAGAAAACATCAAGGGTAGCGAACAAGTTGACACAAAGAGCCAAAATTTTAAACTGTGAGAGTCAGAGAGCCACACCACACAGTGACCTGCCAAAACAGACAAACACTCACACAAAAGCATCTACTTTTAACAATAATATATTAAACACATATTGCATTTTGCCATTTTGAGTGAGGGTAAAAATCCTGTTCGCCACCCCTGCTCCTGGTGGTGCTTGGGAGACCATATGCAGTGTCAGGGATTGAGCCTTGGTTGGTCTCGAGCAAAGCAAACTTTTAAACCAGTACTTTCAAGAACTTGGTTGCACCTAAGCCAACCTACTGCCTTGCTGAAAACGTCTAAATTCCTTACAAGATGCTATGTAAAAATAATGTTAATGCGGCTTTTTAGCAAACAGAGAAATAGTCAAAATGTTATCTTTTAAACTAGCATACAATGCCATATATCCTCAATATTTTGCTCACAGAGTCCAATTTCCAATAATTAAAAAAACTCATTTGACAAATAAGATCCTATCTAATAGAGATTGGAACACACAAATCTTGTAGTGCAAAGGGACCTTACACCCTGAACATTGACATAATGACCTGGCACAGACCTCAGAAGAAAGGGCATTTTCCATTCACCCCTGAACCAGGGAAGCCATCCACAAAACATCCAGGTTTGTTTTTTCATCACCTGGAAGCAATCCTCTACCATGGAAGAACCTACCACTGCTCAGACATCAACCTGCTCCAAAGAGACTTCCCTTAACACTGAGAAGACTTAACAACAACAACGACTTGCTTACAGGACAGGGCTCCCTGCATTGCCCTTTAATGGTGAGGTGTAATGAGAAGACACTCCACATCATGACTTCAATGTAGGATATGCAGATTCCAGGATCTTTAATACAGAAACATGATACCAACAACAGAGACTGTGTGAAAAATAAAAGTGTGTTGGCACTACAGTCAATGTCTTGGATTGGAAGATCTAGCTTGCCTGGAGCCTAGAGTTGGTCTTATGCCAGGAAACTTCAGGGGTAGGGTCTCTTTGTAATTAGGCCAAGATTATTTTTTTTCATGCCCCTCATATTTTGGTGGGCCTATGCAAACAACAATTGCCACTCTAACACCGTTTTTACTGTGCTCCTTTGACTCTAATCCTTAAAAAAAAACACTTAAAATTTGAGGTTAACTTAAGCTAATATGCATGTACATGGAAATGTAAAAAATACTAGGCCTCTAATGTTTAAGGAGTTACATAAGTTTTATGGCTTTAGATTGCCTTGTGTGCTGTTAAGAAATATTATAATGTGTTATAATCTGGGGACTTGAGGGACAAAGTAATTGTACATGGATTCTGTTTTATTTATCTTAATGTTCTTTGGCTGAAAGTTCAAAGTTAATATATCAGCAAGGGGACTTCTTCTGAGAACTATGTTATGGGTGATTGTCCTTCCACTGTAACTTTACCTTGTCCTCTTTCTTTGCATCTTTGCTCTCATAATTAAAAATAAAAAATTGATAAAAAAAAACTCATTTGACTATTACCAACTGAATATTTAATAGCTTGAGAATCATCCTAAGTGTATATGACTTAGTGACTCTTTCTAGTCTCCAAATAAAAATTACTCCTCAACGCCACAACTTCTACCTTCAGTTAAACCACTAATAATTCTGCTTGCACATAATTCTCCTGAAAATGAAAGACAATGATAAGACACAGGTAGCTAAAAGTCATGTGGATATTGGATAAAGGGCTTTGTAATAAAGCAGAGTATCATATAAAAAACAAATAAATCAACCCTAAAATTTAATTCTTCTGAAAGTAGGAGTCTTGTGATGAATTCCTTGGTTATTTGTTCAGACATCAGAAAAGCTTCCTTCACAACCTTTTTTCTTAAGTTTTGAAAACAATTCATTTTTCATTTATTCTTGTACATTGTCTCTGTGAATATATTAATAAAATCTAAGCCCATAAAATTTAAATTGTAGCTTGATAATTAAAATATAAGAACCATGCTTCTAAAACCTTAAAACAAAAATGTTTGTTGCAAATTGTGATTACAACCAAGTTGCTATCCAGATTGTTTTGGCACTTATCTTACATAGCACTACAATTCTCAAGGTTGATTTCACTGTTATGCAGCCACCATTTAAAAGAATTAAAGTTGGTATATATCTTAGTTGGGATGGGTTCAGATGAGGATAATCTACCTAATTATGTGGTATTTTCTCTGTGGTAGACAGTGTTCTCACTTATTGTTCATGATGATAGAATGGAGTAAAGTGAGGCAATAAGGTAAGTCAGGGTACAGAAATTCACCTGAGGTCATATTGGTTTCAAGTGGCAGAGCTTATTTTGAACCTGGAAAGTATGGTTCCAGAATCTGAGATCACCACCACCACACTCTGACTCAGTACTACTCCCAAAGTGTTAGCTTAAAGCGTAAGCCAACTTCTAGGAGTCCTTAGTAAGCAAGTTCATACTTCGGTCTATAATTCAAGGAAGGTTTCAAGAGATAAAAAGATGAAAACAGCAAACGAATTGCCTTAGCCAGGTCTTTCATATATTTAACTCTCAAAAAGCTGCTTTTTAACAAGAAAGTTCAAAGGCTCAAGTGACCATTAAAGATACTAGTATGTGTAGATTTCTGTTTGAAAGTCAGTGCACTTATTCAGAGGCACCACACATATTAGAACTTTGAAAGTCACAGAGTTTTTATTTTTATTTAAACACCTTGATTACATACATGATTGTGTTTGGTTTTCAGTCATGTAAAGAACACCACCCATCACCAGTGCAACATTCCCATCATCAATGGCCCAAGTCTCCCTCCTCCCCACCCAACCCCTGCCTGTACTCTAGACAGGCTCTCCATTTCCCTCATACATTCTCATTATTAGGACAGTTCAAAATGTAGTTCTTTCTCTAACTAAACTCATCACTCTTTGTGGTGAGCTTCCTGAAGTGAGTTGGAACCTCCAGCTTTTTTCACTTTTGTGTCTGAAAATTATTATTGCAAGAATGTCTTTCATTTTTCTTAAAACCCATAGATGAGTGAGACCATTCTGCATCTTTCTCTCTCTCTCTGACTTATTTCACTCATCATAATAGATTCCATGTACATCCATGTATAGGAAAATTTCATGACTTCATCTCTCCTGACAGCTGCATAATATTCCATTGTGTATATGTACCACAGTTTCTTTAGCCATTCGTCTGTTGAAGGGCATCTTGGTTGTTTCCAGAGTCTTGCTATGGTAAATAGTGCTGCAATGAATATAGGTGTAAGGAAGGGGGTTTTGTGTTGTATTTTTGTGTTCCTCGGGTATATTCCTAGGAGTGGTATAGCTGGATCATATGGGAGCTCGATTTCCAGTTTTTGGAGGAATTTCCATATCGCTTTCCATAAAGGTTGAACTAGACGGCATTCCCACCAGCAGTGGATAAGAGTTCCTTTCTCTCCACATCCCCACCAACACTGTTTATTCTCATTCTTTGTGATGTGTGCCATTCTCTGGGGTGTGAGGTGGTATCTCATCGTTGTTTTGATTTGCATCTCCCTGATGATTAGTGATGTGGAGCACTTTTTCATGTGTCTTTTGGCCATTTGTATTTCTTCTTTGTCAAAGTGTCTGTTCATTTCTTCTCCCCATTTTTTGATGGGGTTAGATGTTTTTTTTCTTGTAAAGTTCTGTCAGTGCCTTGTATATTTTGGAGATTAGCCCCTTATCTGATGAGTATTGGGTGAATAGTTTCTCCCACTCAGTGGGTGGCTCTTGTATCCTGGGCACTATTTCCTTTGAGGTGCAGAAGCTTCTCAGCTTAATATATTCCCATCTGTTAATCTCTGCTTTCACTTGCTTGGAGAGTGCATGTGAAGGAAAGTCACAGAGTTTTTATCTTTAACTTATGAATAAAGCTCATTCTAAAGTTCTGTATTGACTTTCTTTTCTCTTATTTTCCTCAGCTGCTTTGTTTTCAAGAAATTTCTTATATTCACATAAATTCAAAATATTCTCTGTATTTTTCAAATGAGAGAAATGAGCTCACTAATTGGTCAGCTCATGAAGAACAACACCAGACATTATAAAGATTCTTTACTCTGATTCAGACATGGGAATCACTTAGGCATAAGATCCCCTCAGACAACGTTGCAGCAACAAGCTTGAGGCAGAGGGAGATGCTATGAATCTAACTCCCATTTTAGCTCTCTATCTGCCAAAGAGTGCCAGCATATGCGAGAACCTGTTCAACACCCTGGTACATTCACAGTAACTGAGAGGTCACTGCCAAATTAATTTATTTCTTAGAATATTAATATCTCTACTTGTACCAGTAATTTTGTTCATAGGAATAAGAATGATTTTTACTTCTTCCCCATAATAAAGCTTTCAAAAGGTTTTTCATAGCAATTTTGAAAATTATTGCCCTCTTCAAATAGCTAAGAGTAAAGAGCCTGAAATATAGCTCAGTATTAGTTTGTGTGCCTTGCATTTGTAAGGTTCTTGTTCAATTCATGGTTCTACAAGAGGTCGGAGGGAACGAGTTGGAACAGCAAAGTAAGAAGGTGAAACTATGTATATACCAACATAATATGTTAATAACAAAATAAATCTCTAAGTA